>NC_084732.1:37324001-37616501 GCF_033978785.1 Entelurus aequoreus | reverse complement strand
TTATGTATGTATGTATATATGTATGTATATATATGCATGCATGTATGTATGTGCATGTATATATATATATATATATATATATATATATATATATATATATATATATATATATATATATATATATATATATATAAATAAATGTGTTCAGCCTATAAACTACAGTATTGTAAAAATATAATTTTCTTCACTTTTAGCACCCTTTCACAGGGATGTGTGCAGTGTTCAAATAGTGCCTTATTATGGCGTTCACATACTGTGTAGACAATCTTGTTGCGTGACGACTAACTGCAAAAAAGCATACAACAACAACCTTCCTTTTTCTTCGCAATTAATCCTGATACAGTACATTTAGATCTGTATCTGAATTTTCACTTTCTGGCTCAGTTAAGTCAGCAGTGTTTTTATCCCTCTCTGGCAAACCAATAAATAGGTATTCTTCTCACTCAGCGACATAATAAAGTTGCTGGGTATAACTCTTTAACAAAAAAATAACAACCAAGCTCAAACACTGTGTGCCTTTCCATCTCGTCCCTCCTACACACAAACTATGTGATGAATAAGCTCCCCACAGCGAGCCAACTCTGTGAACGCTGCTCTAACGACCCTTCCTGCACTGCAACAAATTACCAAATACTGATGCTGCCAGTTCAGCAATGCCTTATGACTTCTCTGGCATTCTGGCCCCATCGTGTTAATGATGAAAACATTGGCATATCGTTGTAGCTTGTTTATCCTACATGAAGAGTGATCACAACTAAAGCTACAATTTGCAGTAATTATACTCATCTCTTTAAGACACAACCTCAGATCCCTTCATTTAGTGGTTTAAAAAAAAAAAAAATTGAAGATCTATTCTCAGTGGGTTACAGTTTTTTATTTGTTTTCTAAATAAATCAATGTTAATAAGGTTTCCATATGCAATTTTTCCTTTGGAATATACAAATTTTAAAGGGGACCTATGATGATTTTCGTCTTTTTCGACTTAAAAATGTTCCAACATGCGATACTTGTGTTAAACAATGCCAAAGCATAAATTCATAAGGTTCATGCATTTGGGTGTGAGCTTCAACGCAGTTTTGGATGCCTCTGAACGCTGTCTTTTGGAGTCTGGTTGCGTTGTGACGTCAGAGCGAGGTGGATGTACTTATTTGGACACTAAGTAGACCTATCATGGGGAGGAGCTCTGCATGACGCCAGCTGAGTTTGAGGATATGCAAGAAAAGGTAAGATAAAGTATTATTTTAATCAAATTTTGGCAAGCGCACAATGTCACCGACATGCAGTAATATTAAAGCTGCTTAAAAAAAAATGTTGACGCAGTGGTGTATCAACCTGAGATTGTGTAGGTGTACTTAATGTTGTGAACGGGTGAATCTATATTAGGTTCATGCAGTATCTTTTTGACCGTGTCTGGAAAAAAAGTAACGGTTTTCAAGACATGTTATTCATTGTATTTTCCAGACCATATGCTGCTACTTTGAACTGCAACGCTTTGAACCCTGCGACCAAAAAGCGATACGACTAATTTATAGATTTTTTGTCGCTCACGGCCATGATGTTTTTTATTCAACAAATAGTTGTCATATTACACCGACATAGACAATGAAAAGATGTGTTATTGCTTGTGCTATGGCGCCATCTTTTGGAGGTGTTTGCTCACTGCAGGTGCTGAGGGTTGAATACATACTTCCTGTATGGTGCCTTGAACCGGTAGTATTATTAATGTATCACTCCAAGCAACGTTTGTAAGTTCAACAATATAACTAAAACAATTCCTACTTTCTTAACCGTCCCACGTGTGATGTCTGCAGGAGCGTTGTCATGCATGTTTGTATGTGCTATCGTAATGTAATCAAGTGAGCGTCATTAGCAAAAATGCTAAAATGTTTCCAAGTGTCTGTGTTCGTATTATTACAATGGCATTCTTTTTTTATAGTGTCAATATCCTAAATTCACCAAAATATCACCATGGGGTAATTTAGTCTGTTGCGCTGATTGGAGAGCTAGCTTCCGCAGCTAGTGGGTCCTTGATGATGACTTCTGTTTTGTTTGATCATCCGTTTTATTGCTGTGACACAGGCACCGTTTGGAAACCATAAGGTACGCAAATATCTCATTTCACAATGTACATGTACATATCTGCGGCTTATATTCCGATGTGGCTAATACATGTAAAAACATGTTTTTCTTCTAAGATTTGGTATGTGTGGCTTAAATACCTTGCCCTGAGAATACAGTAAACAGTGTACATTGTCAAAAGATATATTATGATACTTTTGGAGAAGGTGGGACGTGGTTTTATTTGTAATCTGGAAACACCTCAACAAAACTAAAAATCTTGCAGATATAAGCAGAAAGTAGGTTATAAATGTGACTGTGGATCAGTGATGCCAGTAAAGCTGTTACCCTAATATGACCATATTTTTCCAGTAACGAGTAATCTAATGAGTTATTAATTACAAAACCAGTATTAGAATTAAAGATACTTATCAAAAATCACTGTGCATTACTGTTTTTATAATTTCCCTTAGCAAAAATGTCTATTTGCTCTCTTCTTGCATCTCTGGGACTGATTGCGCGCGCGCCACAGGTCACATTTTTATCACAAGGGCAACTCACGTGAATAGCGGTGATTAAACACAGAGGCGTGCGATACCTAGGGACTCTTAAATGGTTAAAAAAACGAGCAATAAATGTGCAACGGTTAATATATATATATATATATATATATATATATATATATATATATATATATATATATATATATATATATTGATTTATTTGGGGGTTTTTTTTGTCTTAATTTGTGATGTTAATAATACATCAAAATGCTTAATGAATTGGGATTGTTTCAAAATCCCCCCCCTTCTCACACAATGGGCCATTCCTTACCGTTGCTTTGTGAAGACTTGAATCAAGGAGATTGAAACATTTTTATGAAAATGAAGTGGAATTACCCAAGAAAAGAGGCAAATAGAAAAATAACGAGTGTTTATTAAAACTATCCCAGATGTGACACTGAATGTTTGTGCTCTACAGTGTAGGATGCAGATGTATTGTGGTGAGTGATGCGTTTTCAAAATGATTACAAGGCCTTTGGAATGGTAAACTACACTAGGATAATTTCACCATTCCCCGTGTGGGTGTGACTATCGTTAGGACTTTTACTTTAACTTTAACTAGATGTTGATTAATGTTCCTATCAATGACATTAAAAAATGGGATGGATACTAATTTTGCAATAGTGTGCAACTGGTATGGTAGTTTGTAATAACATGGTAAATCATGTTGTGTTTTTTTATGTTTATTTGGCAAGACCCAATGACTGCTTTGGGCTCCCAAATAGGCCCCTGATCAGACCATGATTGCCTATAATGACAGAGTGGTAACTTAGATTGGAATATGTTCAGGTAAATATGTTTGAATGTTTTTTAGAATTGTTTACATTAGAGTTATTATAAAAATATGTTTAAATAAAACATTTTGATAAAGGCATGTAGTTGAAAACATCGCATTGAGTTAAAATCATTTGCTGATAGTTTGGTCCTCCTAGTTAAAAAAATTACATACAGATACATTATTATTACTTTTTGTCAGCTAAAGATAAAGTAACTTGTAACCTAACATACAAGTTAGGTTACATACACCTTTTAAATTACAGTGATCAGTAAAGTAACTAAGTTACTTTTTTGAATGAGTAACCAGTGATCAGATTACTTGTTCAAAGTAACTGTGGCAACAATGCTTTGAGGAAAATGTTATACTAAAGCTTATTCATTACATATTAGTACACAAGTTCCATCTAGTGGTACGCCAAATAATCACTTTATTAAAGTACAGTGTTTTATTTCCTATATTCAAACACTGTTACTGTTCAAACTGTGTGTAATGTTACAATGGCCCAAAAAATTAACTATACTTGTTAAATAAAATCTCTGCCTTGTTTTAATGAATACTCAGGCCTACTACGCTACTGTATTTTAATGTTGGTCATTATGGTGGTGTGTTTTTTGAGGTGGTACTTGGTGAAAAAAGTTTGTGAACCACTGATCGAGACCGCAAGGAAATGTTTTTAATATAAATAACAAGTCCCCTTTAATCAACTATTATTACACATATCAATTACTTGATAATATATGTGATCTGAAATTGAGCACACTATTTAGTTGTAGTTTGTTTTAACTGCATGTATTGTCCTGTTTTTAAAGGCAATTTTTTGAAAAAAAAAGAATTAAAACATTTTCTTTCCTTGACTTCTATAAAAGTGGGTCATGGCTCAATGACCAGGATAACATGTGGATCCAAGGATAAGACCAGCTCAGAACCAGTGGTCTACACACTAGCACTGGCGCTTTTTAACCATGAAAAAGACTAAAATTGTATTATTTAGCTTTAAAATACACTCATATTCAAGCTGACATTGCATCATACATTCAACTAAGATACTTTAAGTATGAAAAACAACACACACATTCCAGCATTGTTCTGCATAAGGAGGTTGTGTGTGACAGAAAATAAGTGTCAGCGGGAGAAATGACACCTTCTGTGTGAAGAAGGTCAGACAACAAAATCAGGATTTCTAACCTCAGTTTTAGGTTCCCAGGCGATGGTTGTCCATCATATACAGACACAATATCAAAGTCTTCCTCCAGAGCCAGCGTGACAAAGGTGAGCTGGATCCTGTTTCGCTCCCCTGTTATTATCAGCCACGTACAGTTGGCGTAGTTGGGATAGCCATGGGGGAAACCAGGCGATTCTATCGTTCCGTTCAGGCCTTGGATTACGCCACCGCAGGATTCAGCTGAAAAAAAGCACACAATAAAATCAGGATTTTCGACTTGTCGTCCTTAATACAGTATTATTTCATAGTTCACACTATAGCTGTGTGACAAAGATAGAAATTTCATCCATCCATCCATTTTCTACCGATTGTCCCTTTTGGGGTTGCGGGGGGTGCTGGAGCCTATCTCAGCTGCATTTGGGCAGAAGGCGGGGTACACCCTGGACAAGTCGCCACCTCATCACAGGGCCAACACAGATAGACAGACAACATTCACACACTAGGGCCAATTTAGTGTTGCCAATCATCCTATCCCCAGGTTGATGATTTTGGCGGTGGGAGGAAGCCGGAGTACCCGGAGGGAACCCACAAAGTCACAGGGAGAACATGCAAACTCCACATAGAAAGATCCCGAGCCCGGGATTGAACCCAGGACTACTCAGGACCTTCGTATTGTGAGGCACATGCACTAACCCCTGTCCCACCGTGCTGCCTAAGATAGAAATTGTGTATTATATATAAATTATTATTACGTTTTTTTTTTCTCTCTATGTAGTTAACATACGTCACAAAACTATTTACATGACAATATTTCCGATCTGTATAGACCAGCGGTCGGCAACCCGCGGCTCCGGAGCCGCATGCGGCTCTTTGATCACTCTGATGCGGCTCAGCTTGTCACGGCCAGAGCGCATTGGAATGCACCCTCATCCTTGCGCTCTGCTTGTCAAACCTCGGGACACACCCACGGCCGCGCACAAGCTTTATGCTCTCTCTCTCTCTCGCTCTCTCTCTCTCTCTCTGCGCAATACAACGTAAACCGTTGGCCAACTAGAGTTCTGTGGTTACTTTTTGGTTGGCCAAGCGGACGTGACGACAGGCTGTCCTCACTCAGGTCCGCACGGACCTGGAGGGGGCGGGCCTTAAGTCCGGCTGGAAATCGGGAGAAATTCGGGAGAATGGTTGTCCCGGGAGATTTTCGGGAGATACACTGAAATTCGGGAGTCTCCCGGAAAGTTCGGGAGTGTTGGCAAGTATGAACATCGCACACGCCTCACAGATGAGAGCTTACAATCCTGTGTGAAGATAAAGGTGACGTCATACAGTCCTGATGTGGAGACGCTGTGCGCTGCGGTTCAGGAGCAGAAATCACATTGATCCAAGTATGATAAATATTTGAATTTCCTATAATGTTGCTTATATTCACATGTTTTTATCGTTCAGTGAAATAGACATTTTATTATTCAGGTTGGCAGCTGACTGCACGGCGCCAGTAAAAGGATGACGGCACAGAGAGAGAGGACGGCATTTTTGGTTCTCTGCCAGTGGATAATTTAAGTTTGGCGTTTTGTTTTTTTCATTACTACAAGGAGGACTTAAATAGACATTAAGTATTTTACTTAACCTTCAACCCGACGTCTTTTTCGGAGTTAAAAACATTTTGTTGCATGTATAAATTTTATTTCATAATGGGTTACATTGATTTCATAAATGTAACCCATTATAGCTTGTTTATACATAGCACAAAGCAAAAAAAACTTTATATGCAGTGTTATTTC
Source organism: Entelurus aequoreus (assembly GCF_033978785.1). Lineage (NCBI taxonomy): Eukaryota > Metazoa > Chordata > Actinopteri > Syngnathiformes > Syngnathidae > Entelurus > Entelurus aequoreus. Next base: position 37,610,162 of record NC_084732.1, on the reverse strand, counting down.
ATTTTAAATTTCAAAAGAGTTTTGTGGCTCCCATTGTTTTCTTTAATTTGTGAAACGGGTCAAAGTGGCTCTTTGAGTGGTAAAGGTTGCCGACCCCTGGTATAGACTGTATGTATGGCTTGTTCAGAGGGTGAACAGACCACTTTCGCCACACCTTCTCTGATTTCAGATCAACATTTGTTATAACTGTATAGCTGCAACCTGACCTCCTGTGCCAAGCCGTCTTGTCTACACAAAACAAATACTTGCACCTTTGTTTGTCCAAAACATTTTACATGAGCTCAGAGTTCACAGGGTGAACAGCCCACTTTTGCGAATGCCTTCTTCCCTGATTTCAGATCAACAATTGCTATAAAAGTGACTGCTGTAACACATTGATCAGTTCCAGCTGCAATAACACTCTCCGTCACTCTTCAATTGCTATTGTTTGCCTGCGACGAAGGAAGCTAATAGGCTTATTGGTGGAGAAGTGTCCTGGCTGCTCACTAATTGACTTTCCAGAAAACACCAGCCTTAACAAACCCTGTACTCTGCTGTTACTCTATTACAGATACCAGAAGTTAACATGAGACTGAGAAGGAGAAAAGTTGATAAATAAAACAAATTTTTTAGCCAAGATGGGAAACAAAGTGTTTTTTTGTTATACTTTAAAGATGACCCAATGTGTTTGGTGTGTTTAGAAATTGTGGTCAAATGCCTGTAGAGGCATATGACTTATATAAATGGTGAGTCTGTTCTGCAGTAATTTTGTATAAAAATAGTACAAAAAACATGCGTTGGACCTGTGGAAAATGTACTCGCAATGTTAGCCCAAAAAAATATTCCAAAAACATTACTTAAAAAATGTCCAAAGCTTACAAAGCCAGTTTTCAGTACAATAAATAGCTTTTTCTACGTAAACTTAGGCAAGATTTTTACGATTTCAATTCCATTGAAATGCATTCAATTCCATGCTTTAAAATTCGGTTCTTTATCGATTATCACTTGGAAAAATGGGGAAGAAACAGATTGGTTAGCATCAACTTTGTTTCATTGAAAGGTAGCATGAGCGTACAAATCTAACACAGGTCTTAGTAGGCGCACAGCCTAGATAGGCTTCCAGGGGGGTCCCCAGAAAAAAATATAATAATTTGAAAATATTTACAAAATAACAATAAAATACATATTCTTCTGTTGAAATAAAATAATATAACATCTTTATTTCTGTGGCTATTAATGTCCAATAACAGAAATTAAAATGATTATGGTTAAAAGGATGTATGAGCTAAACACTCGGATCTAAAACTACGTTAGCCAGTCAAAACCAATGGAAACGTGTATTTTGCAACTCTGCAACCAACAATTATGACAATTAACCATTGTTTTGCAGACAAATATGCAGATCTGTGTTTCCAGGAAGCATACACAATCTGTCTGGACTTAGACATAGACGGCACCTAGCTAACTCTGTTGCTGTTCCACTTTCACCCTATAGTTGTTTGTAGTTAACGTTTCAAGCTGTTGCTAAAAAAAAAAAAAAAAGACTAGCAACATCGCAACATACTTACTTTTTTGTGTGTGTACTCTGTGGCAACGACACAAAACAAACACATGCAGTATAAACACACACAAAAAATCTGCTTAAATTGTGAGAGATCCTTTATACAGCCTTGTTTGCTATTGTACTGTACAATACTCGAACGACAACTGATGACAGAAATCAAACTCAAATCTGACTTGATACAAGTTTAATTTGTGTATGCCAAAGTTAAGTCTGCTGGGATAAGCCCTGGATCCCCTGCAACCCTAAACAGGATAAGCAGTCAAGAGAATATATGGCATTTAAATAAATTGAGATATGATTAACGTAAGGAATTTAAAGCTCTACACTGCCACTGGGCAACGACCGTGCTTTTGCATATGTGAGGGTCATTGAATACATATAAGCTGGTAGTGATAGGCGATATGGCCTAAAATGTATATTGCGAAATATATTGCAGCCACTTGCAATGACGATACATCCCGATAAATTAATGGGTATGGAAATTATAATATAATTATTTCAAAACGGGATACAAATGCTCCTAATTTAGATGTTGACATCTGTGGAAACATGTTGCTTAATTTCCAGTTGTATTATTTTTCTCAATACTATTTTTAATTTATTTGCTAATTTACTGTTATATCAGGTTAGAATCCTGTTACAATAGAAGCTAACTACACTTCTGTTAAAATGTAATAAATGCTTATTCTTCTTTTTTATTACCTTAGATTAGTTTTGGGAGATAATAAGAATGTGTGTATTGTTTCAATACCAAGTAGTTAAGGGGCAGTATTGGTCACACTTAGACTTAAACTTAGACTTAGACAAACTTTAATGATCCACAAGGGAAATTGTTCAACACAGTAGCTCAGTTACAATGATGGAAATGCTGATACTGATACTTCAAATGTTCAAGTTTATTGAATGATTAAATTTGTATCACTATTATAATCAGACAAAAAACGCAGTATGTTGGTGCAAAGATACATTCATCCATCCATTTTCTACCGCTTGTGCCTAAAATATCAATCAAATATTTACATTATTTCCTTGTTCAATTTTATAACATTCAATATTTTGAGCAAAATAATGTCAATAGGGCAAAATAATCACACATAAGCAAAAACTATAGTTGGTTTTGATTTAAATAATTTGGTTTTTGCTTTCAAACCAACTTTTTTGACCTAGAATACCAATAAGTCTCGAAAATTTGAAATCAAACCAAGAGGCACTGCGGAGATATTTACACAATAATCTTGCCTTCCTTCATACTTTTGCCAAACGAGCCGTTTAGAATTTGCTCTGACTTGTGATGTCAGCGGATATCTCGAAGACCTTTGCGCCAGTCCGCCATTGTAGTTTGACGTTGTAGTCAATAAGTTCCAAATAAGACAGGGATGGTCAGAAAGCGGCTCAAAAGCGGTCTGTAAAACATAATGTATGCATAATTTTTAACAAAGAACCACCATTGCATGTTATGTAGACCACAAGGAAGTGTTTTAGATGTAGAAAACAATCATAATACTGTCGTTCCCCTTTAAAACCCTATTCTGTCCACGGACTTATTTCCTGGGTTCATAAACAATAATATGACGGATGAGGTTGTTCCATAAGGTGTGGAGTAATGAAAGGCGACAAATAATTAATGGGGATGGCTCGGGTGGTAAAGCGACCTTGCCAGCAACGTGAGGATTCCAGGTTCGATCCCAGCTCCCGCCATCCGTCTGCTGTGTCCTTGGGCAACACACTTAACCCTTGCTGCTGATGGGTCGTGGTTAGGGCCTTGCATGGCAGCTCCCGCCATCAGAGAGTGAATGTGTGTGTGAATGGGTGAATGTGGGTGGAAATAGTGTCAAAGCGCTTTGAGTACCTTGAAGGTAGAAAAGCGCTGTAAAAGTATAACCCATTTACCATTTAATCAGTAATAAAGTAGAGTAAATCAGCATGATATGTTGAAGAGGTTCATTTAGCCTGCTGACGTGTATTTATAAATGGTTGATTTATATAGCCTAGAAAGGAAAAGTTATGTACCTGAAAGCTGCAGAAGCAAGGTAGTTGAAACTTGTCAGGTACAAAACTTTACCTTACTAGCCTATATAAATCAACCATTCATAAATTAGCAAGATGAAAAAAAACTTAGCTGGTTCACCTGTAGACCGCAAATTTGAAAGAAAGTTTGCAAAAGCTAATTTACGAAAATGTAATTATGCAATGTCTGAGGAAAGACGGTGTGCCACTTTGGGTTTGAACACTTTGCTGCAGAGGCATGAATATCAGTGAATGAGTCGCACAAACACATGCAAATGTCAAAACAACAAATAACAACAAGACAATAAAGGACCGATGTGTCTCCAGCATTAACAGAGTACCGACATTTCTGCCTTTCATTTCATTTCTTGCTACTCTCTGGGCACAACTTTGTGTGTTGCATTCCCGACAGCACTGAAACATACAACGCAGACATTAAGTGTGTATGTGTCAGAGGTAATTGTCTGTCAGATGGCAAAGGTCTATTGATTTATTAACCTTTTATTGTTGAGAAAACCAGCTCCCTCCTACAGAAGTGACTAGTGTGTCCACAATGATCCAGTCAACCAAACACCATTTCTGCTCGTCTGATTTTTCTTTCCTTGCACACGTAGCAGATGTTTGTGCTTGTTTGAAGCAACACAACCATCACGTAGCTATACACTAGCCCGAGTGGATGCGCTGGCAGCAGGACCAGCAACAACACTCGTGCACGACGCACACTCAAACCAACTTCCAACCATCTGGTGTGTCCAGATTCATTTCAGACTGTTCTCCGCTGTCTTTCCAGCCCAATTCACCTCTTCCTCTCAGCGATCTTTGTCTATCTTTCATTTCGTCTCCAGTTGTCTCCTTCTTCTGCCTGCTGCTTTCTTGTGCTGCCACATTCCCAGATGGGATGAGCAGGACTTAGCAGATATCTGCATCTCATCACATAACATATTGGAGCAACATACTTATGGCAATGCACTGAAGCAGTTTTTCATCTTGGAGAGTTCACCCCAACTGGTTTCTGTATTTATAAAGCTTCGGTGCACCGATACCAGATTGTCTAGTCGCTGAAAACCATATGGTCGGTTCAACTAAGAGCAATGAGCAGGACACAAAGTAGCAAGTTGGTTTGTTGGGTATGCACACAAATAAGGACTTGTAAACCATTAAATATTCTTAATAGCGATACATATAGTCAAACAACATACTTAACCAAGTGTTTAACAACTGTTAGTATTAAACATGGAAACAATGAAAAAAACTTTCCTCTGAACGTTATTGTAACACAAGTGTGTACATAGAAGTTAATCAATAAATATAATGTAATATGGATCTTTCTGTGTGGAGTTTGCATGTTCTCCCCGTGACTGCGTGGGTTCCTCCCACCTCCAAAGACATGCACCCGGGGATAGGTTGATTGGCAACACTAAAACACCCTGATTGCAGCTGAGATAGGCTCCAGCACCCCCCGCGACCCAAGGGACAAGCGGTAGAAAATGGATGGATGCAAAAAAAAAACTAAACCCATTATGGAGGTCCATACTTTCGGTAAGTATTGAAATAAAGGCATAACAAATTGTGTTTGAACAAATAATAGTAAGAAACCATGCACAGAATGAGCTATGTCACACTGTGCCTTGCACATCCAGCTATATGTGATATTTTGCCACAATTTAAAGCTGTCAGCAATATTATTTTTGTTAAATGTATTATTTTTTTCCATATTTTTTTAACATCATTAAATATTATAGTATATAAAACATTTATGATTAAATTTAACAGTTGAACTCTGATTTTACGAACTCCTCATTGGACAAACTTTTCGATTTACAAACCACTGGCCAAATAAAACTATGCTTTGGTGTACGAACCTTGTGTCAGTGTATGAATGTTTCATCCATGTATCGTGTGCCTTTTGTTCCTGGCAGCGTAGTCCTTGTGGGGTGGGGGTGGGGAGATGATCGCTGTCCGGTGCTACTTTGCCTTTTAAGGGTTTTTTTTAGCCTTTTTACAACTTGTTTCTGTTTTTGGTAGCTTAATATGAGTCAAAAGAAAGCAATGGACAAGCGATGTGTGGTTTGAACCCTTCACACAGTATCCACGGCATTGTTGTCACTATCTCATCTTGCAAAGTAACAGCGAGAGAGCCAGACAGAGTAGCATTAGCTCAGCTGATTTTGTTAGTTTTTACGGGACGGTAGCTCTGTTCAATCTTTTTTTACTGGATTGTGTTACTTACAGTACCTCTAGTAAACAAAGAGATTGACTCTTGCTTCGATGGATGTCCTATTTTATTGTCCACAAACGGGGTATTGATTTCAGGCTTGTCACGTAAAGCATTGATATTTTGTTCATTATCCCCACATGGTAGTTAAGTGTGTGTACTTACAAGTTGTGTGTTGTTTGCTGTGTGATATTGCCTCCTTCTATTGAATATTAAGTTAATTTTAGTGTGGTGATGGTTGTTGCTTTTTATTGGTAAAAATATATGTCCTTGCTGTGCTTCTGACGCTGGCATGTTGACATAAAACCACGTCAAAAGTAATGTGCCAAGTTACATAAACCGTATCGGTAACAGCGTTGTAAAATAAAAAAAAGTAATTAATTAGATTACTCGTTATTATTAGAAGTACCGCAGTTATTGTACATTGTTGTTGTTTCGAACACTGCTTATTAAATAGAAATATGATCCATTACGCCCTTGTTATATTTGTTTAATATACATTACTCCATAGCGCTTTATATTGTGTTCAAAGTGCACGTTTACTAAAATACGGACTTGGTCGCGATTGGAACCCATTATTCAACATACAATGTTCTGTTTACTTTGTGTAAAGGTGGTTGTCTGTGTACTTACAGTGAGCTAATTTAAAGTTTTCATCAAGCTGTGTTAGGCTCACCACATAATTTGACATCGATGAAGCATTGTTGTCATCTGACCATAGGCCTGCGCACAATGACACTACTACATAACATTATCGATTGAATTTCAATCCTCTCCCACGTTCACAAAAAATGTCAATCAGCACATTAGGATTAATACTGTAGTGACATAAATCGACCTTCATGTTTACATGAGGAGAAACCACAAGCGGCATGTACAGTAGAGATGCGCGGATAGGCAATTATTTCATCCGCAACCGCATCACAAAAGTCGTCATCCACCCGCCATCCACCCGAACTAACATTTTATCAAAACCACAACCGCCCGCCCACCAACCCGCTGTTATATATCTAATATAGACGATGCAAGGCATTTCTGTTAAAGAAAGGAGACTGATCCAATGCAGCAGAGACATTTAATGCGTGCCACGCATTAATATCTCTTGGCCACGCATTAGAGGCTAAGAGATATTAATGCGTGATAATATTATTTATCATTATTATAATATTATTGTCATTTCCATTAAGAAAGTGTTGACTATTATTGTTATTTTTTTTCCCTGGTCTTTAGTAATCCCTTTTTTAGTTTGTCGCGTACCACGTTTGCAGCCGGCGTTGCCATCTTTTTATTTTTTTCTTCTTCTTCTGTTGTGTTGTGTTGTGCTGTCTTCCCCCTACAAACCCCCCCCCACCCCCCCCCCCCCTCCTCATTTACTTCCGTGGTCATGTTTCCTCTTACGTCATTGACAGCGATCGATAGCACTTCGGCTTTGCCTGCCCGTCGCTGGAATGATACTTCGTCTTTGACAGCTGCTGGAATCTGAAGAAATCGATGATTGTTTTTTTTTTGTACAGGCGCGAAACAGGACAGTCGCGTGCGGGTAAGGACCCCCGGCAACTTTGTGACTTTTTTGGACGCAGCCCCAGAATTAAATGGGGGGAAGGCTTTTGTAGGGGGGAAGAAATTTGGCGTGACAGCTGCAGCAGTGCCTGATGAATAATTGCCTGTTTCAAAGAGTGCTCCTCGTTTTTCGTATGTGGGTAACAACATTTAAGTATGTATTTTTTTTTTCTGAATTGGTTCAACCCCCACCCGCCCGAATCTATTTAAAATCGATTTTTTTCGTCATGCATCCGCCCGACCCGCGGATTATCCGCGGACTCCGCAGTTGTGTCCGCAAACCGCACATCTGTAATGTACAGTATGAAAGCACACAAGTGTGCACAATCCTCACATGTGCACACATTTCACTGTGTCTGTCTTCATGAAAGCCCCGGACTAAATCATGGTGCCTTTGATTTACTGTTTATCTAATGGGCTTTGTATTTTATTATGATCTATTTTATATAGCTCACACAGAACAATGATGCACTGTAAATTGCTAGTTTTAGTTACATTTTAACAGTCATTATTGGGTAAGATCCAAGGTAAAGTCACCGTCGCTCCTTCATTCTGAGCAAAGCTCTACATGCCGGTGAGATGATCTGTTTGAGCGGGAGGTGGAGCACTGGAGTAGAACCAGACCACAAGGTCCCTGGCTCATAAATCAAAACGCCGTCCTGCTCGTTCCACAGCACACCGGGCAACAAATCAAATGCATCTTTCTAAACTGCGCTGTGTTGGACTATTGACTGCAGCGGTTCACTAGCATCTATGAAAAGAAGGAGGAGATTGTGATTTCTCTATGTCTCTGTATTTTTTTTTGAGGAGGGAGGGGGGTTCGCAACTATCTCTTCCAATTTATGTCTTTTCTGCACCCACTCTTTCATTTTCATTATCTCAGAAACAGTGGTTCTCTTCCACAGTACAAATCTCAAATCTTCACTATATCTACATTCCTCATCTATGCGCACCCCGCTTGTACCAGCAATCATACACTTTATCCCCCATCTCGGTCCTCCACTCATCATGTCACCCCCCCAGCTCTCTTTTTACCGTCATTATGGCAAAATTAGCACCGCTAAATCTGTCCCTTAATGCTGTTACTTCCTCATTGTTATTATGATGGAAATGTAGTGTTGTAACGATACCAATAGTTTGGTACCGGTACCGGTACTAAAATGATTTCGGTACTTTTTCGGTACTTTTCTAAATAAAAGGGACCACAAAAAATTGCATTATTGGCTTTATTTTAACAAAAAATCTTAGGGTACATTAAACATATGTTTTTTATTGCAGTTAAGTCCTTAAATAAAATAGTGAACATACTAGACAACTTGTCTTTTAGTAGTAAAGTAAACAAACAAAGGCTCCTAATTAGTCTGCGGACATATGCAGTAAAATATTGTGTCATTTATCATTCTATTATTTTGTATACAATTATTAAGGACAAGTGGTAGAAAATTCATTATTAATCTACTTGTTCATTTACTGTTAATATCTGCTTACTTTCTCTTTTAACATGTTCTATCTACACTTCTGTTAAAATGTAATAATCACTTATTCTGCTGTTGTCTGATACTTTACATTAGTTTTGGATGATACCACACATTTAGGTATCGATCCGATACCAAGTAGTTACAGAATCATACATTGGTCATATTCAAAGTCCTCATGTGTCCAGGGACATATTTCCTGAGTTTTATAAACATAATTTACATTTTTTAAAAACGAAAGAAGATGTTTTTTTGATGTAATCATAGTAGTATCGACTAGATACTGCCTGTACTTGATATCATTACAGTGGATGTCGGGTAGGGATGGGCGATACCACACTTTTAGGATTCGATATGATACCAATACTTTTTCTCACATTTTCATCGATACTGATACCGATACCGATACCAATAATTTCTTATTGGCAATTTCTTGTCAGTCAAAAATATTATTACTATTGTTATTATTTAAGACAAATCACAAGACAAATACAGACCATTTATACCACATTTATTATGGTCAATATATAATAGAAAGTAAAATTAAAATAAATAACATAAATATATGAAAAATAAATTAAATATTATATAATAATAATAACTATATATTATATATAATAATAATTAAATATTAGGGCTTTCCAATTAACAGTCAAATCCGAATTGCAAGAAGCTGCAGTTATTTTTTAAAGTTTGTGATATAATTAGCAATTAATGAAATATGAAATAGGCTAATGTTTTCGAAATGTAAGAAATCATGTTACAGATTAAAACTAAAATCACATTCAATCATATATTCAAGATTTTCTTGGAAAAAAATAAAACTATAATGCAAAGATGAAGAATCTCCAAATTGTATCTCTTTCTTCTCTTGTTTTAAATACTCGAAACTATTTTCAACTAACAGTAAATTCCCCTGTGTGGAAATTATTTGAATTTAGGATAATCATTTATAACAAAAATATTCAGTAAACATTACTAAAAAAAAACAAAAAAACAATGCCTGTTTTAAGTCAACAATTGGACAACACTGGATATGCCTGGCTGCATCGCTGTCGGATGGCTGTGTGTGTGTTGCACGTTGACGACGCTCATTCGCTGTCTCCTGTCACGTGACTGGGCCAGCTCTATACTCTGCCAGGTACAGGGGTGTCCTAGCACATAGTAAGTTAAGTAAGTAATCAAAAACATCTGAAAGTGATGCTTGCACCCCCCACACGCCGTTTTTTGGTTTATATCGATACTTTTTTTCAGAAATGTGATGCCAAATGAGTAGCGTGTGAGTATCGATATATTGATACCACAGGATCGATACGCACATCCCTAATGTCGGGTATCGATCCACCAATGGCGTTTATTTACATTTTTGATGCCGGTGAGCTACGGTGTGTAGTGAAGCATGTTTAGCTATTCCTCGTCCTGCAGGGATGATACTTGTGAGAAATTGACTTTATTTGTCACCATGGAGACCAGGATTAGTGATTTAGAAATAGCTAAAACACTGCCGACGGCGGATGGACGTTAACCGCTAGCTAGCTAGCCATGTCTTAAAGCACCTCTTCCTGAGGGCGTTTCAGTGTTATAACTTCAACTTTATCGTAGTTTTTAGGCCAAAATGCGTCAGTTCTCCCTTTTCTGTCTACACACTGTGTCTGCTTGTAAGTACTCCGTGATTGCGTGCCGCCCAACATGTTCGTCTGCTCGTAAACCAGCAATGTCACGACGTGACGACGCGGGTGCGGGGGCGTGGGGGACCGGTACGTTTTAGAGGCGGTATAGTACCGAAAATTATTCATTAGTACCGCAGTACTATACTAATACCGGTATACCGTACAACCCTATGGCAATGTCATATTGTTTCTCTCCTCTGGTGAGTATTTCTATCTTGCTGTATCCTCTCTTATCTTTCCTAAGTGTAGGCTTGTTTTCATTCCACCCACTTGCTTCCTATATTTAGCCCACAGAGACAAATACCACAACCCTCTCTTCTTTATTTATCGCCATTGCCATTTAGTGTGCTCCCTTTCAGCCGGGTTTCAACAAGTTAAAAGCAAATACAACTGCACTTAAGCATTTTGCATTAATTTAATTTTGCTGGTATTTTGACCAACTTTTTTTCACAAGAAATACATCAGTAATGAATTAAAAAACTATATATTTTCTGCACCAATAATCACTCCATATTCTCTATTGCTCACTAGTGTTACCATATCTGAGTCACTGTGTCCAAAATTATGCTAAATTCACTAGCCGTGTTAAAAAAAAAGGTCAGTTAGGATAATACATTGGCCCTGCGATGAGGTGGCGACTTGTCCAGGGTGTACCCCGCCTTCCACCTGAATGCAGCTGAGATAAGCTCCAGGCGCCCCCCGCGACCCCAAAAAGGGACAAGCGGTAGAAAATGGATGGATGGATGGATAATACATAAAGTGCCTGATCTATTAAGATCCCAAATAACACATTGCTAAACAGCATGTGCAAACTATAAAATTGTGTGGACTACTAGTTGGCTATGGAAGTAGAATTTTCTCACATCAACTTATATATATCAATATGATATTAATACATATGCATATATCAATAAAAATACAAATACAAATGTGATGTATAAATAAATAAATAATTTGTATAAATACGTATTTGTAAATATATTTTGTGAGATTTGCGAAAATATATCATATATATATATTATATATACTATACATATATCTTCTTTTTTTTTGGAGTGCCATCTCCAGGTTGGGGAGGAGATCTTGCCCCAAGTGGAGGAGTTCAAGTACCTAGGAGTCTTGCTCACGAGTGGGGGAGGAATGGATCGTGAGATCGACAGGCGGATTGGTGCGGCGTCTTCAGTAATGCGGACGCTGTATCGATCCGTTGTGGTGAAGAAGGAGCTGAGCCGAAAGGCAAAGCTCTCAACTTACCGGTCGATCTACGTTCCCATCCTTACCAATGGTCATGAGCTTTGGGTTATGACCGAAAAGGACAAGATCACGGGTACAAGCGGCCGAAATGAGTTTCCTCCGCCGGGTGGCGGGTCTCTCCCTTAGAGATAGGGTGAGAAGCTCTGTCATCCGGGAGGAGCTCAGACTAAAGCCGCTGCTCTTCCACATCGAGAGGAGCCAGATGAGGTGGTTCGGGCATTGATTGATTGATTGATTGAGACTTTTATTAGTAGGTTGCACAGTGAAGTACATATTCCATACAATTGACCACTAAATGGTAACACCCGAATAAGTTTTTCAACTTGTTTGAGTCGGGGTCCACTTAAATTGATTCATGATACAGATATATACTATCAGATTTATACTATCATCATAATACAGTCATCACGCAAGATAATCACATTGAATTATTTACATTATTTACAATCCGGGGTGTGGAGGGGCGGGGTTAGGTTTGGTTGTTATCATCAGTCATCAACAATTGAGAACAGAGAAATGGATATTGGAACAGTGTAGTTCTGACTTGGTAGGATATGTACAGCAAGTAGTGGACAGAGAGAGAGAGAGAGAGAGAGAGAGAGAGAGAGAGAGAGAGAGAGAGAGAGAGAGAGAGAGAGAGAGAGAGAGAGAGAGAGAGAGAGAGAGAGAGAGAGAGAGAGAGATCAGAAGGCATAAGAAAAAGTATCTGCATTTGATTGTTTACAATTGATTATTAACAATCCGGGGAGGGTGTTAGTTTTGGGTTGTAGCTGCCTGGAGGTGAACTTTTATTGCGGTTTTGAAGGAGGATAGAGATGCCCTTTCTTGTATACCTGTTGGGAGCGCATTCCACATTGATGTGGCATAGAAAGAGAATGAGTTAAGACCTTTGTTAGATCGGAATCTGGGTTTAACGTGGTTAGTGGAGCTCCCCCTGGTGTTGTGGTTATGGTGGTCATTTACGTTAAGGAAGTAGTTTGACATGTACTTCGGTATCAGGGAGGTGTAGCGGATTTTATAGACTAGGCTCAGTGCAAGTTGTTTTACTCTGTCCTCCACCCTGAGCCAGCCCACTTTGGAAAAGTGGGTAGGAGTGAGGTGGGATCTGGGGTGGAGGTCTAGAAGTAATCTGACTAGCTTGTTCTGGATGTTTGGAGTTTAGATTTGAGGGTTTTGGAGGTGCTAGGGTACCAGGAGGTGCATGTGTAATCGAAAAAGGGTTGAACGAGAGTTCCCGCCAGAATCCTCATGGTGCTTTTGTTGACCAGAGAGGAGATTCTATAGAGAAATCTCATTCGTTGGTTGACCTTTTTGATTACCTTGGTTGCCATTTAATCACAGGAAAGATTAGCCTCTAGAATGGAACCTAGGTAGGTGACCTCATCTTTCCTGGTGATAACAATGTCACCCACTTTCATAGTGAAGTCATTGACTTTCTTAAGGTTGATGTGGGACCCAAACAGGATGGATTCCGTTTTACCCAAGTGTATGGATAGATTGTTGTCAGCGAGCCAGGTGCAAGTTCTACAGAGTTCAGCACTGAGGATTTTCTCCACCTGTGACTTGTCCTTGTCTGATACCAGCAAGGCCGAGTCATCCGCAAACAAGAACAATTCACAGTCGCATGCTGATGACAAGTCGTTTACATCCATTGCTTTCGGTCTCCCGTAGAGGGGGGGGGGGGGGGGGGGGGGGTTACCCACATATGCGGTCCTCTCCAAGGTTTCTCATAGTCATTCACATTGACGTCCCACTGGGGTGAGTTTTCCTCGCCCGTATGTGGGCTCTGTACCGAGGATGTCGTTGTGGCTTGTACAGCCCTTTGAGACACTTGTGATTTAGGGCTATATAAATAAACATTGATTGATTGATATATTAGGAACAGTAAAGGCCCTAATATACTGCCTTGGGGGACTCCACAGCTTACTGAGAGGGGGGGGCACGGTGCCGTTCACCTCCACCACCTGTTCCCTCCCCTCCAAGTAAGATTGCATCCAGCTCGATGAGGTTTTATCAAATCCGATTGCTCTGAGCTTATCCAACAGTATAGCGTGGTTAACGGTGTCAAAGGCCTTCTGAAGGTCCAGCATGACCATGCCGCTGTATTTGCCCGCGTCCACCTCATGATTGATGTGGTCGGTCAGATAGAGAAGGCATGTGTCAGTGGAGTGGTTAGTTCTGAAGCCGGATTGGAATTTGTACATGAGTTTATTAGTGGCAAGGTAACTATCGACCTGTTCATAAACTATTTTCTCCATTACTTTCGAAATGGAACTGAGAATAGAGACAGGTCGGTAGTTGCCAGGTTCCAATTTGCTTCCTTTTTTAAAGAGGGGAGTTACTCTTGCTATCTTAAAATCTTTTGGTACTTGGCCTTGTGAAATTGAGAGGTGTATTATGTGCGTGATGATTGGGGCAATGATGGCGGCAGAGTCCCTGAGGAATCTGGAGGGAATATTATCAAGGCCGGTGGCCTTGTTTGGGTGGAGCGCGCTCAATTTTTTAAGCACCTCATCAGCTGTGACCATTTCTAATTTGAAATCATTGTTGGATACTCCTAGCTTTCTGTAGAAGGCTTTAATGTGTTCTACACCAAAGCGACCAGAGTGGTGGGACAGCTTGTTGACAAGAGTTGCGGCTATGCTGGTGAAAAAGGTGTTAAGTCTGCTTGCTACCTCCATTTTGTCTGTAATGAGGGAGTCACCCTCCTTGATGCTGATGTTGGTGAGTCTGGTTTTAAGTTTTTGGCTGCAACTGGGAAGCTGGTTGTTGAGAATTTTCCAGAGCTCATGTGGCTTATTTGTGTTTTTCTCTATTTTGTCGTTAATGTAATTTTTTTTCAAGGATTTAAGATTAAAGATTAAAGTACCAATGATTGTCACACACACACTAGATGTCGTGAAATTTGTCCTCTGCATTTGACCTATCCAGTCAGGTTGGTTGACTTATTTCTTAATTTATTGCATTGCTTTTTGAGAGTTGAAAGGAGTGATTTGAGGTTGTTATTATTGGGTTGTTTATCTACTTCTGTTTTACACTTTTGGTGTTCGGAGTATTTTCTGTCTCTGTCTTTTATGGCAGCTAATAGGTCCGGATTCATCCATGGTTCAGAGCGGGCTTTGATCCTGACTGTTTTCACGGGAGCCATGTCATTTAGTATCTCTAGGAACGCTGTTTTGAAGCGATCCCAAGCAACGTCGACCAGGTTGCTCGCAAGCACAGGGGACCAGTCCCACTCATCTAATTTTAAATTGCATCTGCTCAGGATGCCACCCGAACTCCTCCCTAGGGAGGTGTTTGGGACACGTTGGGAAGACTATGTCTCCCGGGTGGCCTGGGAACGCCTCGGTATCCCACAGGAGGAGCTGGGCGAAGTGGCTGGGGAGAGGGAAGTCTGGGCTTTCCTGCTTAGGCTGCTGACCCCGCGACCGACCTCGGATAAGCGAAAGAAAATGGATGGATGGATGGATTTGAAAATATATACAAATAAAATGTATAAATATAAAAAATGTTTGAGATTTGAATATAAATATGCTTGATTTTGTATTTGTATTTGTATTGAATTTGCATATGTGGATCGCTTTTTTGCTTTTGTGTTGATGAGACATTCCTACCACAAACCAGATGCCTGTAATGTTTGTCTGATCTTGAATGGGATTGTGCTGAAAATTTTAATTTCCC
Source organism: Entelurus aequoreus (assembly GCF_033978785.1). NCBI lineage: Eukaryota > Metazoa > Chordata > Actinopteri > Syngnathiformes > Syngnathidae > Entelurus > Entelurus aequoreus. The sequence goes on along the minus strand of NC_084732.1, from coordinate 37,594,757 downwards.
CTTGGGGATTAATAAAGTATTTCTGATTCTGATTCTGATGATTCTGATGCACAAATAAATGTGACCTACACACTCCCCTGAACAACCAGCAGAGGGCACTGCAGCCAGTCTGGGTCACAGAGCATTATATGCATTATATGCAAAATGCCCGGAGTTCTCTGCACAAAAACAATCCACGTCTTTACAGAGAGAATGCACAACAGGCCTGTGCTAGCTAACGTTAGCGTTGTATTAGCTAATGCTAATTTATCCAGTTAATCTGAAAGACCGTGCTAGCTGCTTATTTTATTGTATCAATGCCGTTTAATGACCTTGTCCTGATGTAGATACTGATCTCTTATGAGTGCAATGTGTGGCTCTGGCTGCAGTGCCCACTGCTGGTTGTTCAGGGGAGTGTGTAGGTAACATGTATTTGTGCATCTGGTTTGTGATAGAAATGTCTCATCGACACAAAAGCAAAAAAGCGATCCACATATGCAAATTCAATACAAATACAAATACAAAATCAAGCATATTTATATTAAAATGTCAAAAATATATTTACAAATACACGTTTATTTATACAAATTCTTGATTTATTTGTATGTCACATTTTTATATTTATACATTTTATTTGTATACATTTTCAAATCTCAAAAATATATTTACAAATACGCGTTTATTTATACAAATTATTTATTTATTTGTAAATCACATTTGTATTTGTACTTGTATATTTATTAATATATACATATGTATTAATATCATATTGATATATATATAAGTTGATGTGAGACAATTCTACTTCCATAGTTGGCGAGTTGTGTGTGATCTCCTAAGACTGCGTGTACAATTGACAAAAGGTGCAAAAGTGGTGCAGACTTATTTAGATTAGGTATTTGAATGTACTACGTGGCTTTCACCATGGAGACACTCATTTACTACACATTGATGTCATGCTCCTACCTGTGGTGTTTTGCTATGTTTTCAAACATGCAGTAGATATCTACCACTTTTTCTGATAATTTTAGAAAAAGTCCTGAAATGCATCTATAATTTTTTAACACGCTGAAGGTGCAGGGAGACGCTGACACTAATTGCGAGTGTACGCTGGAAAGTTGTTTTCATTTGAATGAAAAAAACAAACATCATTTAAAAAAATGCCAGCAGACACCGAAACGCATCAGTTGAATTTGTTTTAATCAGCCCCTTAAGTCATCCAGTAGCTATAAACTTCAATAATGATATTGCTGAATGTATGATATGTTTAATATTTTTAGTTTTGACACTCTATATGTGTTGACAAGCATACGTAGGACAGAGCTGCAGCAGGGCCGCCTCCTTTCTGACAGCCATTTATGTAGAGTTGCCGGTTTGCACATCTCTGCTAGATGTACTAAATAGAGGCGCAGAACAGAGGCTGTGGTCCATATGGGCTGCAGTGGTACTCAGTTGCAATACACTTTTTCACCACTTGTGGCAGTAATGATAGTTTATAAAAACATACAGTCGGAGAGAAATTTCTTAAGCGCAAAAATTATGACTAAAGTGGTGAAGCTGTATTTTCATTTGCACTTTAATTTTATTGACAGTTAAGTTAAGAATCTGGGATCCGAGCCGCGGATGTCGTTGTGGCTTGTGCAGCCCTTTGAGACACTCGTGATTTAGGGCTATATAAGTAAACTTCGATTGATTGATTGATTGAAGAAACTTTATCATTATTATTTATTTTAGCACAACATAATTGTATGTATTTGTTTTCCCGTCAGTTATTTATGACTTTCTTCTTATGCACTATTTGGTTATTATTTATTGTTCTAATCAGCCTGACATCAGCCTATGATTTATGTGTCAAATAATAATATTTATGATTAACACATGGTTTCATATCATTTGACAAGGTTGTAAACTGTAAGTAGGTTACATATAATTATTGAATGCGATCAAAATCAAGAGTAAGATTACTAATTCAGTGTTAATAATTAAGTGGCCCCTCTGTAGCAGACAATGTGTGCACCAAGGTCAAAAAGGTATAATCTTGACATACTTTTTTAACCTTGAGAAAAAATAGGTAATCTTATTCATTTTATGTGATTGACAACTTACTTAACTATTCATGAGAACATTATTGATTATTTATTTATTCAATGATTACATTTTTGTTACAGATTGAGTACAGGAAATGAGCAAAACAGAATAAAAAAATTGCTATGAAATTAAAAAAGGGGTACGGTTACATAAGCTTTGCCTATACCTACTCATGATGTAATGAGAAATTGCAAACCGTATTAAACCATATTGTAACTTTAGGTATGTTCGAAATAAATGAAAACCATAATCACCTGTCAAACTTCCCAAAAAAACAAACAAAAAACGGTAGCCCAACTTTTGATATTAGAGCATGTTTGTATGATGTAAAATGAAGGCTTATCCTGTCACCATGATAACCAAGAGTGAGTACATGTATCACTTCCTTTGTGACACACTCACTGGAATAGCCAAAATCCAGTGGTCCTAAATCCCAAATATCATCAACAGCTTGAAGATAGCAGTGATAGGTGATATAGAAGGTGTGTGTGTGTGTGTGTGTGTGTGTGTGTGTGTGTGTGTGTGTGTGTGTGTGTGTGTGTGTGTGTGTGTGTGTGTGCGTGTGTGTGTGTGTATGTGTGTGTGTGTGTGTGTGTGTGTGTGTGTGCGTGTGTGTGTGTGTGTGTGTGTGTGTGTGTGCCTGCGTCTGGGTTTAAAACACATGATCAAAGAAGCAATTAAGTGTGAAGCCGAAGTGTGTGCGGGAGAGAATTGCATGTGATTGCGTGATACTCGTATTTGCATCACAGCGCGTCTGTCTGAGCAACAGAAAACACACGGCTCCATTTTCATTCAATCTTACTTTGCCAGGAAAATAAGACACCATCCTTTAATCAATCCTCCACCAATCTACAATTCAAAGCTTTCTATTTTGACTGACAAAAGGCGAATGACTCAGAATGCTCAAAAAACAATGATGTGAAAATGCAGGGAGGGGATCACTGCCGTATCGCTGTTACTTCCAATCGTAACAGTAGAGAAAATATAAGACGTGTCACAAAATGATTTTACTTAAAAAGAAAAACAAAAAAACAGTGATGGATGTGTTTTTCAGTGCAGATATGATTGTCTCTGCAGGCTTGATAACGCCATAAATCCATTATTTGTATGTGCTTCACCAGGCCTCGGCACAAGCGAGCGGGCTTGTTTTTGTATCTTTTTTTTTGTGCTTTGGGAGCTGCAGTCATGGCAATGATGGGAGAACACTAGGCGGTCTCATGGCGTGTTGAGAGAAGTGGAGTGCGGGACCTATGCGTGAGGTGTGCAGGCTCGCTGTTTAAGAGGTCACGCAGTAACAATAACCTACACGACTGAGCCAAAATGGAGGTGTGATACATGCAGTTACTTGTCAACACCTATGTGGAGGATAACCTGAGCAAACACATTTAAAGCTCTCAGAAAGAGATGTCTGTAAGATATCAACTCAAAGGTGTTATGAGCAGAGAAATGATGAAAACTATTCATCTGTGGACTTTTGTTAATATGTGATATATACGTGATTATAAAATGTGTGCACCAACCGACATCATGTCTGGAGAAGATAGATAGATAGATAGATAGATAGATAGGTAGATAGATAGATAGATAGATAGATAGATAGATAGATAGATAGATAGATAGATAGATAGATAGATAGATAGATAGATAGATAGATAGATGGATGGATGGATGGATGGATGGATGGATGGATGGATGGATGGATGGATGGATGGATGGATGGATGGATGGATGGATGGATGGATGGATGGATGGATGGATGGATGGATGGATGGATGGATGGATGGATGGATGGATGGATGGATGGATGGATGGATGGATGGATAGATAGATAGATAGATAGATAGATAGATAGATAGATAGATAGATAGATAGATAGATAGATAGATAGATAGATAGATAGATAGATAGATAGATAGATAGATAGATAGATAGATAGATAGATAGATAGATAGATAGTTCTTCATTGATTCCTTCAGGAGAGTTCCCTCAGGAAAATTTAAATTCCAGCAGCAGTGTACAAAATTGAGATCAAATTTAAAAAGTAAAAAGTGTAATGGGGGTGTAAATGGAAACAAAATAGAAAAATATTGCAATAGAATAAAAATAAAAAGCAACAATGAGAATGAAAATATAACAGTAAAAGGAGAATATAACAAGAGAAACTAGGCAGTAGTGACCATGTTATGAAAAAGTATTGCACTGTTATTGTTTTGCATCCCCTGTCATCCTAGTACCCCTACAACCCCCCAGAGGGGAGTTGTACAGTCTAAGGGGACATGATTTAAGCGTACATTTCAAGGTGAAAACTACAAACTTTAAAAAAAAAACAATAATGTGTGACATGTCACGGCCCGAGCACACCCCAGTGCGCATTCATCTGGTCGCACCTCCAGAGCGCCGGCACGCGCCACTCCGGCTGCGTCGAGCGGCTGTATTCAATCGCCAATCAGCAATCTACACACCTGTCGCTGATGAGCTCTCTTGCCTTCTTAAGCCAGTGCAACCTGCTATGCTGTGCCAGAACGTAGCGACCTGTTCCTGTACAGTAAGCCGAAATTCTCCAAGCTATATGCATACTCTCTCTCTGTGTTTCTCCCCCTCCGTGTTGATTGGTCTTGTGTCCCCCTTGTCGTCTTCCAGCAGCATTCCTCCATTCCCGCGTTACGAGCTATGTGGCTCGTCTCCCTGTGTTCCCCTCTGGTTCTCTGGCTGCCCCTTTTGGATCTCGACCGCCCGCCTGGACATGGACTTTGATGCCTCTCTATTGCCCCCGACTTCCTGCCTGCTCACGGACCTCCGAGCCAGCCTTGCCCCTCTTGGACTTCCGCCTCTCGCTCTACTTAACACACTGCAGTTAATGTCCACACATAGTCGCACACCACACATATTCTGGATTAGTCACACCCCATTCCCTTGTTTATATACCTGTATAGTGTTTATTAATAAATATAGAGCTAAACGACGTCCCTGCTGTCTGTGCCGTCTTCTTCCCCTGTACACACGTAACATGACATGCGTGTTTAATCCCACACCTTCTCCACGTCTCTGCAATTACTGATAGGTTTTGTCATTTCCTGTCTTCAAATGTTCACCTCTTACCGGATGTCTAATAGGAATGTGTAGCAATGGATAGCTAGCCAATCCATTGATCAACGAAAAGGGGAAGCAAAGAGGGAAAAAGTGTTAAAATAATAATAAAATAAAAATAATAATAGTATTAATTAATATTATTAATTGAAAAACAAAAATAAAAATAGATGCATAGTAAAAAATATACATTAAACACCAACTAAATGTTAAAGATATATGAATAACTAAATACAGGGGTAAAACACTGTATAATGTATTAATAAATGCACGATAAAGACTTATCAATAACCTATTAAATAATGATAAATGATAGGGCAAGCCGATCCGATATTGATTTTGAACCAATATCAGCAATAATACAAGTATCGGATGGTAGATGGTATCAGCTTGCATCTTAAATCTCCGACATATAAACTTTGATACAAACAGTCCTGCAGCGTGTTTACTTGTGCAAAGCTGGACAGCCAGTTCACATCTAAATGTCCTCCAATAAGCACACAAGGTTGATCTTTTATTATATTTTAGCCATTTAATAAAAATTACAGGCTGCAGGCTGCTAGGAGTTAGCAGATACACAACAACTAAGCACACAATAGCACACACGTGCGACATATGTCGAGCACTTAAATGGACAATATTGCAGTCCAAAACACATCCGTCAATATTAACAAGTATAAACCAACTATAGTTGCATATTATTTACAGATAAAAAGTATCCAAGGCAGAAGTGTGTTAAAAAATATCCAGTAACAAACGTGTCCGCATTATTCAACTACCCCCATCATGAGCGTATTTTAATGAATTACTGTGACCACTAGGAGTTGCCAATAAACAAGTGACCACTCCACTACAATGTAAAGATGGCATAAATCTGTCATAAAAGTAGTGTATTTCACACATATGATTGTTTAATTGCACCTTTTCTAAGATTTCATGTCACAAAATAATAAAGTCATGTGCTGATATCCAGAGGTGGGTAGTAACGCGCTACATTTACTCCGTTACATCTACTTGAGTAACTTTTGGGATAAATTGTACTTCTAAGAGTAGTTTTAATGCAACATACTTTTACTTGATTATATTTATAGAGAAGAAACGCTACTTTTACTCCGCTCCATTTATCTACATTCAGCTCGCTACTCGCTACTAATTTTTATCGATCTGTTAATGCACGCTTTGTTTGTTTTGGTTTGTCAGACAGACCTCAAAGTAGGATCTACGCATGCCTGCGTTTCGCCAATCACATGCAGTCACTGGTGACGTTGGACTCCGTTTCACCAATCAAACAGAGCCAGGCGGTCACATGACCGTCACACGTCAAAAACTTATTCGGGTGTTACCATTTAGTGGTCAATTGTACGGAATATGTACTGTACTGTAAAATCTACTAATAAAAGTTTCAATCAATCAATCAAAAGTGTGAAGGAAAAAATACACTTTTTTATTTCAACCGTACCTTCCGTCAAAAGCCTAAAGACTGATCGCACAGTTCCTGTCTTCACAATAAAAGTGCCGCTGCATCGCGCCTGCGCTAACAAAATAAGAGTCTCTGGTAGCCAGCGCAAACAAGCTAGCAAGCTACGGAGTTTGCCGCCAATGTATTTCTTGTAAAGTGTATAAAAACTAATATGGAAGCTGGACAAATAAGATGCCAAAAACCAACCACTTTCATGTGGTATTAGACAGAAAGAAGGAACTTTTTTTCTCCTCCATTTGAAAACATGGACGTTATCAGCACTGCTGTCTGATTCCAATCAATGCAAGGCATCAGAATCAGGTAATACACCAACTTATATTCTTGTCTTCATGAAAGAAAGGAATCTATATGTTAAACATGCATGTATATAAATTAAAACACCTTTAACATGTGAACAAAAACGGCAAAATAAATAAATATAAATTATAAACTGTATATATAAATGTATACATATATATATATATATATATATATATATATATATATATATATATATATATATATATATATATATATATATATATATGATATGTGTTTGTATGTATATGTATATATGAGGTAAATCAACTCGACTTGGTCATTTAAAAAGTAGCTCGCCTGCTGAAAAAGTGTGGGCACCCCTGGCTTACATGAACTCAACGTCAAATTTGAGGAAGCACATCACGGTAAGTAACGTTAGAAGATATTTTGGCTGTCACCGTAGACTGATGTTAGCTTCCCTGCTATGAATCACTGTCAAATGTACATCGTGTGGGGACATTTATTAATGCACTGCAGCCTCATAGACAAACAGAGATACACACACACGCACACACTCACCCATGCATACAAACACCAATCAGAAGTGCACAGTGTGTTCTCAGGTGCAGCCCACACCTATCAGTTTATGGTTTGCGTAAAGGCTAACTTGTTATTTTCCTTTGTAATCTCTGCCTACTGAGCCTATGGTGCTGTCAAGTTATTGTGGCTCAATTTGCCTTAACTTTTTTTATGTTAATATATTATTATTTAATATATATTATTGTTTTAGTTGCTTAAGAGATATTCCTAGCTCTGAATTTGCTCATAGCTATTTTTATGTTTTTGTGCATTATTTGTTGCCGTCATCATTAAACGAACAGGTTACTCATCAGTTACTCAGTACTTGAGTAGTTTTTTCACAACATACTTTTTACTTTTACTCAAGTAAATATTTGGGTGACTACTCCTTACTTTTACTTGAGTAATAAATCTCTAAAGTAACAGTACTCTTACTTGAGTACAATTTCTGGCTACTCTACCCACCTCTGCTGATATTGTATCAGATTAATATTGGTATCGGTCAATACCCCTATTAAATGATACATAATTGTCTCCAATGGTGGTCTTTACAACAGCAGTTTTATCATAACTGGACAGCTTGACTGCCTTGAAATATGAGCAAAATCAAGACTTAAAGAGAGACGACTATTTGTGAGATGTTTTTGTAATGCAGGTACTATTCCAAAACTAGCGCTTTCAGCTTTTTAATAGTAAGTGTCTGTCAGTATCCCCCGTGTACTGTCAACACTCCATAGTTAAACGACCTGTTAAAACATATTTGGAAGGCTGAGGAGGGCCACCACGCCAAGTTCTGACACCGTGTTGCCACCAGAAGTGTCAATCAAACCAATACATCTACAGAGCTGACAGAAAATATTCACAACACATTGACAACAAGACCCAATTGTCAAGTGGAGACAACCTTGGATACTGAACGTTACGTTTTGAGCTAATCAATGTCGTATGACACTTATGGATGTAAAAAAAAAAATTAAAAAAACATTTAAAAAACATACATTTTCTACCGCTTATTCCCTTCGGGACCGTGGGGGGCGCTGTAGCCGATCTCAGCTACAATTGGGCGGAAGGCGGGGTACACCCTGGACAAGTCGCCACCTCATCGCAGGGCCAACACAGATAGACAGACAACATTCCCACTCACAATCACACACTAGGGCCAATTTAGTGTTGCCAATCAACCTATCCCCAGGTGCATGTCTTTGGAGGTGGGAGGAAGCCGGAGTACCCGGAGGGAACCCACGCAGTCACGGGGAGAACATGCAAAAAACATTACACATACACGTAAAATGTATAATACTAAGCTGAATTGTGACCCTACCGCTAAACCTACCCAGAACCGAAATTAATCCGAATTCAACTTTGTCTCTTCTTTTAAACTGTAGGAAGTTTACGAAGTTTTCCCTATTATTATGTGTAACAACCTACTCCTCCAAATTAAATTGTGTGATTAATATGCATTTATGCATTTTTTTTTATAAACTGTTTTAATGCATCGATTTGACAGCCCTTATATATGTGTGTATATATATATATATATATATATATATATATATATATATATATATATATATATATATATATATATGTATGTTGAATATCCTTCACTTGGTGAGCTCTTTTCTACTTTCAGGGTACTCAAGTGCTTTTCCATCTTCACCTCATTCATGCATTCACACAATGGTTACAGTAATATGTTGTCATGAAAAGAAAATAACAGTTCATTCACACATACTGATGACACGGCACCAGGAGCAAAGGTGGTTCAGTACCTTCCTCAAGGATACTTCAAAAGCCGCACTACCACGGGAAGCCATACCCACTGAGTCACTCGCATCTTTTTTTTTTTTACTCAGTTTTTTTACACTGGGTATTTTTCCGCAGCCCTCCCATTTAATCAGGCTTGGGACAGGCATTGGGAATGGGGAGCTAAAGTGACAGGTGGTTGTGGCCAAGGATCAAACCCACACCAGCAGCCTGAAAGTGTACTTCTACACTACCGTACCACTGCATTTTGATATTTGGTGATGGAAAAACTAATACAATTGATTTAAAAAAAAAAAAAACAGATGAAAAGATAGATACAAGAATGTCAAAGTGCATTACTTGGTCAGGCCTGACAAATATGGATGTAACAATAGGAACATTTCATATCATGGTATTTGTAAACAAAATGATCACGGTTACCGGTATTACAACTGTATTGTTCAATGAGCTCAAGAAGTACTTATACACTGACTGAAATATTTTACCAAGTTTTATTTGAAAATAAATACATTAAATAAACAACAGGCACAATATAAGGTACTTTCCTTGGCAGAAGAAACATCAAATATTGTTCGCACTCCTTAGGAGCCATATACTGTCATTTTGCTACCGCTTGTCCCTTATACATATGTGCATATGTATATACACACACATAATATGATCGTATTTGTCTCATTATGTGACTCACAACTGATGACTAAAAAGTAATTCATTAGAACTTATGTATTACGTATTTATCTAATTTGTTTGTGTTACAAATTGAGCACAAGAGAAGTGAACAAACAAATAGTAAAGGTGTGGAATTAAATAAGATCTGTCTTCTCCTATTCCTTTTCGGACATGTTGTAATGAGAAACTAGAAATGTGTGATGTACAATATTGTCAATATATGCATATTCAAACCATATCGTTTTCTGTTTTGATTTGTAAATTTCTTAGAATGTTTTTTTAAAAATGATGCCAAATGGGGATTACCGCCTTACTTGCACGTTGTGATGTCACGTGGTTTCACATCCTGTTGGATACAGGTATGGATATAGTATGGAGATTCACATCTACAGCACCACGCTGTCCTTAGAGAGCAGAGCCTGTCGGTTCGATGTGTACAATTGAATAACTTAGTCGCTCAGACACCCATGTGTTTATATAAGATTAGATTGTAATTTGTAACGTGAAAAGACAGTAAAAGGGAACTTCACTGGATGGAGAATGTTGCCCACCATTCACAATCTCTATGTGAAAGAAGAACAAGCATGTCTTTACCTTTTATGTGCATTCTAAAAAGTGAAAAACTGCTAGCAAGTGGCGGCTAACACTGCAGGTAGATAGATAGTTAACCTTTATTGTCTGTCACAAAACAGAAATCCATCTTGACAGGCTCAAAGAAAATTTAAAGGGCAGAAACATAAAGATAAAAAAAATATTTTGCACACAATCGACACAAAACGCAAGGGATACAAAATATGATGCATTAGTTTTCATTCATCTTTTGTTTAAATGACACCAATGTTGCTATAGCTTGGTTAATGTGCAGGTCATGGTATGTAAATGGAGCATTGTTGGCGTTTTTTTGGATGTTTTGTTACAGTGCTTTGTAGGCGGAGGGAATAATAATTGCCTGCATTGTTAGGCGCCTCGTACTAGCGGTAGCAGTTCTTTCAATATTAGAATGTACATAAAAGGTACAGATGTGTGTTATTGTCTCACTTACGGATTGGACAAAGCGCAGTTTTAATTTAATGTGTCTTGTACTCATGTAAGCATTTAACATAGCTAGTGATTAGCTGCTTCTCCAGGAAATGAGCTGTATCACCTTGAGTTTATCAAACTGCGATATAGAATCACGGTTTTACCATTATTACAATCTCAAACGGTGATACTAACCGTCGGGAATTTTACCACGGTTTATCATAACCGTTGTTCTGCCTCAGTTATTAAGATTACTTTATTCAGTGTGTGTTTATTTCCAAGTCATTTCAGTTGGTTCTGTTAAGTGAGCTGTACCTTTAAGAAACATGCAGATAGGTCATGTGTTTAGACTCCGGAAAGATTTCAAACTGGTGCGCACAACTCCGCTTCACTCCTCGTGTTTCTCAGCAAACAACTATCACATCTTATGCTGTTCGTGGCATCGTTGTTATGTACCCATATTTAATGTTTATAGTACACAATGAGTCATATTTAGCTGCGAAATGGGTGTGTTTTATGAGGTTAGACGATCTCTGATTGCATTACCTGTTCAGGTCGGCTAACTTTCATTTGTTGTCATCTGTCGCCATCTAGTGGATGTTTGTTGTAATGTTACTTAAGACAATTTAAAACAGTAGAAAGCCCACCTGTCACTGGTATTATTAATCATAACAACACATACAGTGGTGTGTGACAAAGTTAAACTTAGATTTAATTCAAATGGAATACTTGATAATCTGTGGTCTGTGATATGACATTATAAAATTCATTTAATTCATGCATTTACATTTACAATGTTTGTGTCCTACAGTTTCACCCTTTCAATTATCAATAAACCTGGCCTCCATCAGTCAACCTGGTGTTCAGAGTTTTGATGAGCGGAAGCTGTTGAACTTACTGCCTTCGTGTACAAGTGTGCTTAAGGAAGGCAGGATAACCGTATTTTCCAAAATGTAAGCCGTTATTTCTTTTCCAAAGCTTTGAACCCTGCGGCTTATGCAAAGGTGCGCCTAATCTATGGATTATTCTTCGCTAATGACTAAATTATGGAATGGATTAAGCAAAGAAATCAAACAATGTACTGAAATGATCCACTTTACGAAATTGTTCAAAAAGAAGAAAATATTGTTCATTTAATAAAGGATGAATGAAGACATCAATAACTTTTTGTTTGATCAGCCTTTTTACTGCCATGCTATAGGCACCATTTGGAAACAATTAAGGTATGTAAATAATGTATGTACGATATGTAATACCTGCTCAGTGGCCTTGTGGTTAGAGTGTCCACCCTGAGGTCGGTAGGTTGTGAGTTCAAACCCCGGCCGAGTCATACCAAAGACTATAAAAATGGGACCCATTACCTCCCTGCCTGGCACTCAGCATCAAGGGTTGGAATTGTGGGTTAAATCCCCAAATGATTCCCGGGCGCAGCCATCACTGCAGCTCACTGCTCCCCTCACCTCCCAGGGGGTGATCAAGGGTGGTGGGTCAAATGCAGAGGGTAATTTCACCACACCTAGTGTGTGTGTGACTATCAGTGGTACTTTAACATTAACTTTTAAACATTTACAAAATCATTTTATGTAAATGTCTAATTTCACAAGGTACTGATATATATCTGTCGCTTATAGGCTATTATATGTTTTTTTTTTTCTTCTCAAATTTAGTGGGTGCATTTTATATAACGGTGCAGTTTATAATCTGAAAAATATGGTAATTTTGGTAAATGTTGTATCCCAACCTGCCATGCTGTTGCTGTGGTAAAAACATAGGGTATGTTCTGGTCCTCCAACCTTATCTTGAAAGTGAAGCTGCAGAGTAAGGGGATATGTCTCAGGGGGCAATGCACTACAGAAGATCCCTTTCATACGAGCCAAGCACTGTTAGCATAGGACATCACTTAAATCACCGCAAGTGAGGAACATTTTCCCCTTTAGAGTCGGAGTCTCCAGCAGATCCTGTCAAAACCTCTTGGCTTTAGGTTTTCTCGACAGCGGGGTTCTGAGTCAATGAAGGGGAAACACACACACGTACACAAAGCCATCAAAGTGGAAACGATGTGCCAATGAAAGTCACTGATGCCTTAATGGCTTGACAGTGGATTGGTTAAAAGAGAAAAAACAGCAGCTTGCTCAATATTTAACTTTCCCTTGGGGTGAGCTAAAAAAAAAAAAAGTGTACGAGTTGCATTCCTGAAAAGTCAACCTGTAAATTTGATAGGACCCAAAGACTCCACAAACACATATATGCGCGCACACACACATGCACACACACTCCATGTCATAGAAAAGTTCTGCAGCACATCAGGGGCTTCTTTGGTCAGGGCTGAGTGAATATGAAATCCATCAAGTCAGCTCATGTGTTAGCTGGTAAGCAATCCTCACTTCATACAATATTGTGTGTTTGTGCGTCCACTTGCACGCCCGTGTGCTTACTTTGGAGAACAACAATAGATTTGTGTACTAAATCTGCACTGCCTCTGGTCAGTATTGGCTCACTCACTCATTCTTCTGCACAAACAATCACTCAAAAGCTAAAAGTTGCACAGTTTAATCATTTTTCTGCTTCATGTCGTTTTCTCTGTCTCTAATCTTCCCCTCAATGAAGTGTTTTCTCCCTGACAGTTAAATCAATTGCTTGTTTTATCCAACAATGTTTTTTTATCGCCACGCTATGTTTACTTTCTTCTTTATCTCTGAATAGAACATAGAGAAAACACAAATAACTGCTATTAGTTTTTTATGTATTATCAAAGGGTCATATTGTTGTTAAAAAATGTTTTTAAAGATGCTTTCATTCTCTTTTGTCAGTTTTTAGAGGTGATTGTTGTGAGCAGATTTGTATCATCACGCACGGTTTGTTTACTTACTCAGAAGGGGACAAAATACTGTGCATGTCCCTCTCTCTTATGTTATTATTTGTTTCTCTCCTTTCTTATCAGTAGTGGTCAAACAGGACATGTTAAATGTTTCAAATACTTGATGAAAAAATGGTATACAAGCAAAGCGTTAAATAAAAAAGGTATAATAAAATTAATTAAGCATCGAGACGTATCCCATTAAAATGGATCATAAGATGTAACTATGATTCTGCCACCTATGCACAATACTATCATCTCCTTCATATCAGTATGTTCTTATGAGTAGCTATACTATACAGCAAGATCCCCTCAATGACCTATTAGGATAATGCGCTGATTCAGGGTTACAGCCTAAAGGATTGCTTCTTCAAATAATCTGATTGCTATTTTTTAAAGTCGTAAATAATGTCTGTCATTGACACGCGTGTGACAAATACCTCCATGCAACCTCAGTAATAAACATATTGCAAAATCAGTGATTTTTGGTATAAAGTTGACTTAAACGCTCAAAGCTGCCGAGAAATGTGTGAGTCGTTTTGGAATGTTGCTTAATATTCGCTCGGTTGATTAGTTTTTGTTGGCAATTGATGTAGGCAGTTCAAGGATCACTAGTAATCAGGTCAAAAATCAATTTGCAACCAAACACGTCAATAAAATAACGTCCTTAATGAAGGTTTTTGAGAGCTGTAAGAATGTTGTCAATGTGTCACATACAACCGCATAGTAAAGCAAAAACAATTGCATCGTAGCACATACATGATGTTTTATTTTTGTATTTTTTGTATTTCATTTTAAAATCTTCATATATTCTTTATTTTTATTTTGTTATTTTCTGTTTTATTTATTGTTATTATTAATACTATTATTCTGTAGTTTATGTTTTTTTTTTCTACTAACTTAAAATATATTGTATATAATTTTTTCGATGACATTTGATCATTTTTAATTGTTCTCCAGTGTGAATGCCTCAAAGGTGGCATTTATCCTCAACCCTCAGTGCCATGTCTTCTTATTGTCAATAGTGCTGTGTGTGCGTGCGTCCATGTGTGTGTGTGTGTGTTTTATTTATTTATGTTTGTGTTATTCAACTGGTGTGAAGCACTTCGTGCATGAAAAGTGCTATATAAATAAAGTTTGATTGATTAATTGATTGATACAGTGTGACCCATGTTAGGGATAACAGGGTTACAAACTAACGGTGTTGCTTAAGTAATTTTTCCTATTAACATCTAATCTAATTAAATATTATATTAAACGTTAAAACGTGCACCTGGACAGAAGCACACCGTCTGAGGCACTTGTTTAAACTTTACTCTGATCTTAAAAGGGCTGTTTTCAACATTTACACGTATGCATAGCAGGTGCTAACTTTTCCAGAGTGTTGTAAGCAATATACCCAGTTCTCTTTTAGCAAATACAGTAGGAGGTGGATTCATATGGCCCCATTCGTTGCGGTTTACCTGACATATGAAACGTGATGAATTTAGCCGGCAGATGGCAGCAGAGTGTTGAATATCTTAAAATGTGTTTTGTGGCAATTCCAACTTTGAACACAGCGTCAGAGTAGTGCTTTCCATAATTTTAAGCAGCCTGCATTGCCATATAATTAACCACACACCTTCCTCTCATGCAAAATCCACCCAGGAATGGGGCCATATAAATCCCTTCCCTACTTTAATGACGTAAACTACGCCCGTACAAAACACAAATGTGTTATTTTTTACTTGTCAGCTAATGATAGCAGTTTAGTAAAGTTTAGCAACTGACGTTAGCTATCATTGACTGTATTTTCTATCATAACATAATAACTGCAAATTATTAGTTGCTTCTTTAGAAGAGCTTTTGTATATGTGAACGCCCAATGAGCAATTTTTCGTCAATAGAATTAGTAATTGTGAAAAATATAGTAGACACTTTAATATTCGTTCTGTTAAACATAATATATTGTTCCTGTTATATTTTGTGGTAGAAAAAAATTAACTTAAAGCAAGTTGCAAACAGCCCCTTTAACACATCAACAGCAGTGCTCAGTTCCACCCACACAACACTTCCCATTCCCCACAAATAACTCAAGTGAGGTGCATTCATGGGCATCACGTTAAAACTGGCATTTTTATTGTAAGCATTAATAAGGCGGTTTCATATTTCCATGTATTGGCAGTGACATCACTAGTTCAAATATTCCCTCAAATAAATGTGTATCATTTTAACTCTATAGAAAACAAAAATACACAAATAATACAAATAAAATGCAATAATGGATATAAAAAAGTATGAAACAATAAAAAATAGGACATAATAAACTTTGTACTTTGTACTACCATACCTATTGTGGGTATGCTTGAATTACTAACCTTTACAATTGAAAAGTAAGAATATAAAAAAATATGTATATTTTTAAATGTAAAAATATAGATTGTTTTATAAAAAAAAAAAAAAACGTATCAAAATTCGCCAATTTCCTTTAAGTCTGACTCATTTTCTAGTCCATTTGCCAGTCAGGTGGCACACACTTGCACAGTGGACAATTTTTTTATGCACATATGCATGTGCATAAAAAACGTCTCCCAAACGAACGGCTCACAACTGGGAATCCATTTTCACCGTTCACTTAAAAGAGCCGTTCAAAAGACTTGATTCGTTTGCGAACGTCACATTTCTGATAACCATCAGCAGGTTAATGTACAGGAGCAAGTCAGGTAAAACGTTTTTTATTTATTTATCTGCGTGTATAAATGATTAATGCAATATTTTTTTGTGATTAATCACCTAAGTTAACTCGTCATTTTTGACCGGCTTAGTTTTTTTTATGTTAGGTCACTGATAATAAGGCCAAAAATCAGTTTTTATCACACTACATCGACTTCTAAAGCTTCATGCTTGCAACAACGTGTCCAGAATTTGTACATTTGTCTTTAAATTGATGAGTAACACGTGAGGTTTTATGGGAGGCAGCACTGCTGTACAAATTATAGCTTGAAGCCTGCATCGGCGCGTAGGTTGGAAATGAAAAAGGCCAGCGAGAAATAATTACACTGTAAATTATTTAGCTTCCTTTCTCCGGTGAATTAATTGGGTTCTGTCAATTCTGGTATTTACCTAATTAGTTACACCTGCAGTGGTGCTATGTGTTATTTTGTTGTTGTTGTTTTTTGTTGCCAGACTTCCACTGGAGGCGAGGATGACTTAACAGGACTGGAACGAACATTCCAGCGTCGCCGCCTCTCTGCTGGGATCTACTTCCTGTTTTATACAAACTGTGTGGCGCTTTATTGGTCCCTGTGGATTTATGGGGGGGGGACGACGACTGGAGAGATAAGAGATGAGCGTGACGGACTGAGAGATCTGGTTAAGAGCTGTGTGTGCGCTGTGTAACACTGGGAAAACACAGCACACACACGCACACCCAAACACACACACACACACACGCACACACCAGACTCTTGCACTATAAGGCAGAAGCCAGTGTGTGTGTGCACGCATGTGAACATGGACAAATGAGAGATGAGTAGCTCACACACACTCTATGTCCATGGTTATGGTTTATTCATTTCCAACATGCTAAACACACATGCTTACAGACAGTCTGTTCACTGTGTTTCACATGTACAAGGGATTAAAAAGATAGCACTGAGGCGCTATTTACTTTCCTTTCACGCTTGTGATGATGCGTGTGAATTATCTAGTACAGGCATGTAATGAATAAGGTGCAGACGGGAATAAAATGGGATCAAAAGTGAGATATTTCTAGAAATTAACACAGACACAAACAACAAAGAGGTAAGGATAAATTAAAACTGAGAGAGGGATAAAGAGAATGCACTAAAAAGAGAAGGAGAGAGAGGTGCAACTCTTATATAGTGTACTGGCCCTTGGGGCCTCTCATCCTCTATATGCTGCAGTGTGATTTGCTTGTCGTCTGTAGGGAGGTCAGTGTTTTACATGAGCTTGCAGGTTGCACTGGGAAGGTGACACACACACCTAGAAAGTTAATTTGCATGGAGGTGGAAAAAGAGGAGGCGGGGATAAACAGTAAGCAAGGAAACAAACAAGAGAGCAATGAGAGAGCATCCATTGTTATTGTCACACATGGGACAGAGAGAGAGAGAGAGACAGAGAGGCTGTTAATAGCAGAAATCAAGGGTAGGTACAAGGATTGTTTACACTTTAACCGATACCAAATCCGTACTTTTGAAACTGTTGCCCGTGCCTCAATAATGTGTTTTTGGCACATGTAAATTGAACAGCATATTAATTTAAATGCAACACGGTGGCACAGGGGTTAGTGCATGTGCCCCACAATACGAAGATCCTGGGTTCCGTCCATACTTGCCAACCCTCCCGATTTTCCCGGGAGACTCACGAATTTCAGTGCCCTTCCTGAAAACCTCCCGGGGCAACTATTTTCCCGAATTTCTCCCGATTTCCACCCGGACAACAATATTGGGGGCGTGCCTTAAAGACACTGTCTTTAGCGTCCTCTACAACCTGTCGTCATGTTCGCTTTTCCTCCATTCAAACAACGTGCCGACCCAGTCACATAATATATGTGGTTTTTGCACACACATGAGTGACTGCAAGGCATACTTGAGCAACAGCCATACAGGTCACACTGAGGGTGTCCGTATAAACAATTTCAACACTGTTACAAATGTACGCCACACTGTGAACCCACACCAAACAAGAATGACAAACACATTTCGGGAGAACATCCGCACCGTAACACAACATAAACACAACAGAACAAATACCCAGAATCCCTTGCAGCACTAACTCTTCCGGGACGCTACAATATACACCTCCCCCCGATACCAAACTATTGCGGTAAAACCAGCAGCAATACTGAATAGGCTCCAACTATTTTTTTATGTGTGTGCATGTGTTGTGAAATGCAGTTACTATGCATGCCTTCGTCATAATGTGTTTATAAGTGCGGCAAAAGCAGAAAATACACATAACTAACTTACAGCAGGGGTGTCCAAAGTGCGGCCCGGGGGCCATTTGCGGCCTGCAGGTCATTTTTTAACGGCCCCACGGCACATTTTCAAAATACGATTGGAAAAAATAAAAAACACTTAAAGTGGTATTTAAAGAGCAAACAGGTGAAATGTAACAAGAAAATGTAGCAATGTTTACTCTAATCACACAAAGCTGCCATGTAGGCTTTTTCTTTCTTTAAAAAGTAATAATGAATCAAAATCAATGTCATTATGAATTATTGACCTATTCAAGGCTCCAAGTACATCACATTAAATATTTTGAGATATTTTTGGGGAAAATGTTGCATATTTTCTGTTTGCCATGTAAAAAAACAAACTGTTTTTTTTAAAGAAGGGCCTAAAACGAACAAACAAAAAACATAAACAACAATAAAACTTATAATTGACCGATAGATCTGAAGTTGATCTCGAGATTATTGTGTTAAAAGTAAACAATAAAAAATATATATATATAATTTATTTTTTAACACTTTAATGAGTAGGACCCTTTTGGATCCCCTACAATTTTAGTGTGATTAGTTTTTAAGTGTCATTGCACAAAAAATAATAATGAATTAAAATCAATGGTGTTATGAGTTATTGACCTTTTTAAGACTCCAATTATTATATAATCTCAAATATCCCAGTTAAAAATTTTATTGGGTGAAAATATTGCATATTTTGTGTTTTTTTCATTAAAAAAAAGGGTTTTCTTTGACAAAAAGAGCATACAATTTAAATCTTTAAAAAATGTTATATTGACAGATAGACCTAATGTTGATCTAGAGATTTAAAAACTTGAATAATAACACAAATAATAATACTGAATAATGACACATTTTTTTATATTTTTTGGACCAAAACCCTTTGGGGTCCCCGGGATCAAGCCTGAGTGGAAGCCTAAATGTATATTTTCTTACATATATTGTATTGGTTTTTAAAATAAAAAAGATCAAAATGGCCCCTGCTGGCTTTGATTTTCCAATGTGCGGCCCTCAGTGGAAAAAGTTTGGACACCCCTGACTTACAGCCGTGGATGTCCTGATGACTCGCCTGCTGATGGCATCATATAGTGTCAAAAATAAAATGTGCCCTCTTCACTCTGCACATATTATAACATGAAACATGTTAAATCTACACATTTTTGCTGGTGAAAATTTCAACTTCCTTATTTGACAAGGAAAAGCATCTGATTGGCTCTACTTTGTCGCTAGCCCCCAACAGTCAGTGAAAGAACTGTGATTGGATATACTCCGTACTCGTCCCAAGAATATGATTGGATGGCCGAAACCTTACGCTTTGCGCTTCATCCAACCAAATTCTCAGTAACGGCAACGGTGTTGCAACGATTTGAACAATAATTGATTTGATTACTCGTTACTGAAAAAAAATAAGTCAGTAATGCCGGTTACACTCTAACGCTGTTATTACCAACACTGCATCATGCACTGTAGTGAGATTATTTATTAATAATTTTAAATTGTATACAGTGATTGAACATACTTTATAATGTCCACAATGTTCAATGAGCAGGAGGTGTGTTATGTACGAACACGTGTTGATTTTATTTATGATTTTCTATAGGCGTCAACGGCCATTCGTGAGTGGTCTCGGAAGATGCTCCACGTGAAGAGTGGGAGTCTACTCCTTTATCAAAGTTGTAAAGTTGAAAATCAGGTACAGGGTCAAGAAAAAAAATAATGACAGGATAGGAATATATAAAGGTCATAAAGGTATACTGTATTTCACTGCTAAAATGCGTCACTATTGCTGCATTGCTATTAGTGATGCACTGGGAACTCCTTGCTTATGACGCGGAGCCTGCTGTGCTAATTTTTTTAAGCACTGCTTAGCAAGCATGCATTTTTTTTATTTTTGTGGGCATCAGCAGCGTAGCCCTGTGGGGTTATACAAACTATATTTACAGTAGGTAGAGCATATACCCCGGTAGTTTTTTTTTTTTTTACCATGAGATCCTACTGTATGTGAGTCAGGAAACAATAACCACTAGTAATAGGGTTAGTTATAAATGCATTGTGTTTTTTTTTTCTTGTTTTTTTTCATATGGGTACAGTCCACCTCTCGCCCTCTGTCAGCTTTAATCGTCTCCTGCGGTACAAAAAACAACCATAGCACAATAAGTAAGGACATTTGTGTTTGGACAATTATTTATTTGTTGCAACAATGCTTCTTGGCAATAAATCTTATACCGTTTGACAGTTTATTACCTTTTTAAATTCTACCACATGCATGTGTGGGCAGCAGAGCTGAGTATTGCATTTTCCAAACTATAGAGTGCACCAGTATATTAGCCGCACCCACTAAATTTTAGAAGACAAAAAAAATATTCTTCCATGTATTAGCTGCACCGGACTCTAAGCCGCAGATATATACGTTGTGAAATTAGTTATTTACACAAAGATTTTGTAAATGTTTATTTGTATACCCAAATTGTTTCTAAATTGTGTCTGTAACACGGCAGTAAAACGACTGATCAAACAAAACACCAGTCATCTTCATGAACACACTAGCTGTGGAAGCTAGCTCACCAATCAGCTAACAGACTCAATAAGTCCATGGTGACGTTTTGGTGAATTTACTGAGGCATCTTTGAGACTTAAACAATTCAAAAAGAATGTCATGGTAAGTTAATAATACATGTTAGCATATTGGCTAATGCTAACGAGACTAGTTTGATTACATTATGATAGCATGTACAAATATGCATGAAAACACTCCTACAGACATTACACGAGACATAAGTGTGAATAGTTTGAGTAATACTGTAAAACTTACAAACGTTGCTTGTAGTGATAAATGAAGAATCCATACGAGTAAAAACGCTATGGACGACTAAAAGACGAAATGGCATATGTACTTTCGATTGAAAACACTAAACAGAAAAAAAACGTTTGTGTGTAGATGTTCAACCTGCAGTGAGCAAACTCCTTAAAAAGATGGCCCCATAGCACAAACAATAACACACTTTTTTAGTGTCTCCACTTGTGTTTTATGAAAACTATTTGCATTATGGCCGTCACAAAGAAAAATCCATAAATTAGCTCCACCGTTTAATAAGCCGCAGGGTTCAAAGCATCGGGAAAAAGTAGCGGCTTATAGTCCGGAATTTACTGTATGTGGGTTACGCTTATCTTACTGCTACTATTGACTCCTGTGTTGTACTTCTGCTACCTCCTCCACCTGTGAGAATGGGCCCTGCAACAGTGGTCGGTGGGTTTCTGCTCTAGAATTTTTTACTCATCTAGACAGGGCCCGTGCGATAGGGCAACTTTTTGCCGGTGATCCGCAAAACCAAGTTGCAGCATTGTTTGGAGTGAGCCAAACAAACTCAAAGCCAAGTTCCATGTAATGGGGGATGTCTGATACAGGTTGCAGAGTGGGCATCCCAAGAAGACGAAACCCCAAGACCGTTTCCTCAGCCAGCCATTATAGGTGGTACTTAGGTTTGCAGGGAGATACAGCCGACGGCTCTCGACCCACACAATCCGAGACTACACACAGCCAGTCTCCACTCTCAACGGGCTGACATGACTACCCTTCACCGTCAGGCTCCTTTTAATCAATCAGTCCACCAAACACCAAACAAAAGTCAATGGCAGAATAAGCTGGTAAGGACAGAGAAGATTTGGCAAGTTTTTCATGGGTGCAACCCACATATTTAGCCTTGCTGCTCAACCCACAAATGCATGTTCTTGCAAATGTGTCATCATTTAAAGGGGTAATAAACGGCATTTCCAAAAGTATACCATGTATCGCCAAAAAGTACTGTTACAACAAATACGTAATCAACCAAACACAAATGTCCTTACTTTTAGTGCTATGTTTCAATAAACCAGGGGAACATTTAGTCATGTGGGGGCCAAAGACAAACCTAGTCATTTGGGAAAACGTATCAAAACAAACTTGTTGGCACGGTTTTGAGAAGCATGATAAAAAAGAAGACAAGTGTTGAAGAACCAACTACAATAGGTGTCAATCTTTTTCTTAGTAAACTCTCCAAATGTAGGTGCTCTACAAAAAAAACAGTCAGCAGCAGTGTTGCTGTTAGTGGAGGATGTGGAGGTGAAGTGGAGAGTGACACTTTTCATCACAAACGTGAGTATTGAAGTGCTCGATATGGTAAACTATTGTAACTGAGGGTCTGGTAAGATGGAGTGCAAGCTCAGCAGAAAAGAAGGATGGCAGGCAGAAATTTGACAGGCACAGTTTCGTCTCTCGTTGAAACACGGCCACCATCAAGAGCTTTCTTTTTTCCACTCGTCACACACTTCCGGCCTTCACAATAATAGTGCTATGCATCACATCTGGTCCAACTATGCTAACAAAAAACACTTTATTAACTGTTAATACATGTTCAACTGATCAATTACAGTAAAAGCCTCGTCAAGCTTTATTATGCAGCTTGCATGGTAGTTTCTAACGTTTGTGGAGAGCCCCGATAATTAGGTTTGTCTTGGACCACCAAATTACCAAATAGGCCTCTGCCTAGGAGCCGCCTGCTTCCCTTCAGAGACTGGCTCGGACTAGGCTGGGCAGCAGCAAGACCAGTGGGTGGAGGAGCAAGCCTGAGCAGCATGCAGTGGAGGACCTTGCTGAATTGGGTCCGAAGGCTGTAGGAACTGAACCGCAACTTATGGTTTCCAATCGTTGGAAAAGTTATTTTGATCTCTAGCTGGAAGATGTTGCTAGCAAGTAAGGCCGGATGTTTAGGGGCAGACCTTAGAGGGTTGACTGTGGCATTTGCTATAGCGGTCAGTATTAATTTCTACAGAGTTTGTGGAGTATATGCCTACAAGTAGAAATATACTTACCATTTTATTCCAATTTCGTTCCATTAAATTTAAATTAATGAACGGCTGTACAAGTTCTCTCTGCTAATTTTCATTAGCCTGTCAATGAGTTGGTCTATTGTACATTAGCATTAAGCTAGATGCATTAGAGCAGGGGTCACCAACGCGGTGCCCGCGGGCACCAGGTCGCCCGTAAGGACCAGATGAGTCGCCCGCGGGCCTGTTCTAAAAAAAAAAAAAAAAAAAAAAAAAAAAAAAAAAAATTCTTTTTTTTTTTTTTTTTTTTTTTTAAATTAAATCTACATAGCAAAAACACAAGATACACTTTCAATCAGTGCATCAACCCAAACAACCTCCCCCATGCACACTCATCCACACCCACTCACACAAAAGGGGTTATTTCTTTCTGCTACCAATATTCTGGTTCCCACAACATAGACAACACATCTGCAAGGGCCACAGTCCCTGAACACAACATAGACAACACATCTGCAAGGGACACAGTCCCTGAAGCACACATGACTGTATAGGCTGCTGGTCCACTAACATTTTCATTAATTACTATTTTTTATGTAATTATTTTTATATTGTTTTACTTTCTTTTTTATCCAAGAATTTTTTTTAAATTTATTTATCTTATTTTATTTTATTTTTTAAAAAAGGGCCTTATCTTCAACAGACCAGGTTGTCAATGAAATTTGTTTAAAGGGTTTTTTAAACCAGGCCCAGTCCAGATAATGTCCAAGTCGGACTCAGCAACACACACCTTCATTCATGTACACAGAAAAAAATTAGGGAACACAACAGATTGCATATAATTTATAAACAAAATTACATTTTCAAAATAAGCATTCATGTACAGTCCAGATTATGTCCAGGTCACTCAAATTAGGGAACACAACAACAGATATCATATAATCTATAAACATAATTATACTTTCAAAATAAGCCTTTGAGGACTTCTCATCTTTTTTTTAATGTTTTTTGGCATCATTATCGTTTTCAACCATGTAACTTTCTAAAGTTAGAAAATACTGAATAAATGTTTTAAAGAAAGTAATACTAAGTGAATATCTGTTTTTGGCCTTAAAAATAAACATTTTACAGAGTACTATAATTAAATTGACTAAATCATGATTGTCAATGAACTCTCCTAAAATAACAGAAACCACATTAAGCTTCATAAACAAACCAATCCTTAAACACATTTTTTCAACTTCCACCCAAAACAAAGACACAATATGACAATACCAAAACAAATGCAGGGTGGATTCAGGCTCCTGACAACAAAATTGGCAATCATCTGACTCTGTCATATTCCATAATTTTAACATTTTCCCTGTGGGTAAGAAGTTATAAATAATTTTAATTTGAAAATAACGATTTTGCACATCGATAGTGGTTTTATAGATTAGTTTGAATATGGCATCCCATGGCAACGGGCAGTCAAAAAAGTCCTCCCATTTTACATTTGTGTTGTATGAGGCAGCCTTCAAAGATTTCTTTATTAAATAAAAATTATATATTTTTCTATTTATTTTAGTTCCTTTTTGCCAACTAGAATTTCTTATTAGAGGTTTACAAACTAATAATTTAGTAGTTCCATAATTAATTATTTGTTTCCATCTTTTCCCAATTACTCCAGTTAGTTGATAAAATGAAAAGCTTGAGCAAGCATCACCATACATAGCTCTAAATTCATCATACTTCATCATTTTACCATTCTCATTGATAATATCATTGACAAAAATGATCCCTCTTTCAAACATATTTTTCCAAAAGAAAGGCTTTCCATCTATTACAATATTAGAGTTCATCCATATTAACTGCTGCAAAATATCGTCTCTTTTTTCTGGCACATAAAATTGAAAACACCACTATGAGTGGATTGTTTCCTTTATGAACCCCGCCATGTTTCCCAGCAGACTCTCTGGGAGGGGATCACTTGTAAAAAAGGATACAATTTCTTTTGATACAGTACATGTTTTTTGTCCAACAGGACATTTGTGTACCACTCAATGTTTAAATATATCTTTGGAACAATTGATGCTTTTAAAGACAGACACATAGCTTCAAGGTTGAGAAGTTTCAGGCCCCCATATTCATACTCTTTGTACAAAACCTTTCTTTTAATCTTTTCTGGTTTGCCGTTCCAGACAAAATCAAAGACCCTCCGCTCATAAATCTTAAAAAAGTTTTGTGATGGAGCTGGTAATGACAAAAACAAATAAATAAATTGAGGAATAATTAACGAGTTGGCAATAGACATTTTACCATACAAGGTTAGGGATTTCCCTTTCCATAATTGCATAATTTTGTCCAGCTTTCTTAGTCGATTATCATACTTTACTGAGCCTAGATCTTCCAGATTTTCTGGGACAACAACACCAAGTATGTTAACTGGTCCATCTGTCCACAAAACAGGCACTTTGCATTCCATTCGAAAGGACGTTCTCTTTAGATTTCCGATCCTTAACATTTTACATTTATCATAATTAAGCTTAAGGCCAGATTGCTGTGAAAATATGTCCAAAAGATTAAGAAGGTTCCGCAAACAATGAGGAAAAATCTTATCTTTGTGAATCAGCCTTTTCTGACATGAACTTCATCAAGAACAAACACAGAACACGCCTCACTGATGCACATCTGCAAGACTCACTCAGAGTTGCAGTGTCAAGTTACACACCAGAGTACAACACACTAGTTAACAGCATGCAATGCCAGGCTTCCCACTAACTGACAAAGAAACAGATAACAGATTTGGTGTCCAGTTCAAAGTGTGACATGATTTAAAAATTTGAGAGTTTACTTTTGTATTTTACATGAGTTATTATTTGTACAAACATCGTGCAAAGTAATTCATGATTTGTTAAAAAATGTTAGTGGCTAGCTAGTTAAAATGGGATATTGTGATTTCACAAGACTGTCTTAGAAGTGATCATTTGAAAATGTTCAATTTGAAAAATGTGCACTTAGAGAAAATATAAAAATAAAGTGTTGCATATTGGTATTTCTCTGTTTCAATATATATTTATTGTGAGAAATCATTAAGATGATCAGTGTTTCCACAAAGATAAATATAATTAATTATTAATAATAACAGAGTTAAAGGTAAATTGAGCAAATTGGCTACTTCTGGCAATTTATTTAACTGGTTATCAAACTGGTAGCCCTTCGCATTAATCAGTACCCAAGAAGTAGCCCTTGGTTTCAAAAAGGTTGGTGACCCCTGCATTAGAGCCAACTGTCATCCTGTAAAATTTGAATGTTTTTTTCAGTTTATACCAAACTGTATTGTTGATTTAACATGAACTTGATTCACAACGTTGACCTCAGCAGACGGCTCTCCCACACGACACCACACACGCTGTCTGCCATCTGCCCTGTGAAAACCGGGATTTATCCTTGAAGAGAACACCTCTCCAACAT
Source organism: Entelurus aequoreus (assembly GCF_033978785.1). Lineage (NCBI taxonomy): Eukaryota > Metazoa > Chordata > Actinopteri > Syngnathiformes > Syngnathidae > Entelurus > Entelurus aequoreus. The sequence goes on along the minus strand of NC_084732.1, from coordinate 37,567,769 downwards.
GCCAGACGCCATCGAATGTTAGCATTTGCCCACTCAAGTCGGTTACGACGACAAACTGCAGTCAGGTCGAGACCCTGATGAGGACGACGAGTATGCAGATGAGCTTCACTGGGACGGTTTCTCACAGTTTGTGGAGAAATTAATTGGTTATGCAAACCAATTGTTGCAGCAGCTGTCCGGGTGGCTGGTCTCAGACTATCATGGAGGTGCACCTTCTGGATGCGTTGGTAGTGGGCTGATATGGTTACAAATTCTCTGAAACGCCTTTGGAGACGGCTTATGGTAGAGAAATGAACATATATTTCACAGGTAACAGCTCTGGTGGAGATTCCTGCAGTCAGCATGTCAACTGCATGCTCCCTCAAAACTTGCGACATTGTGTTGTGTGATAAAACTATTGTGGGCAGCATTGGCGTTGTTAGGCCTATTTTAGGGGGGCTCAAGCCCCCTAAAATGTTCTTAAGCCCCCCTAAATAATTTGGTGTTTAAAAAAAAAAAAAAATTTTTTTTTTTTTTTTTTACAAATACATCATTATAAAGTGGCCCGAATATGAGTTTAAATAAATAATCATATAACCTGTCATTATTCACTCAGTTTCCCCTCACTTCATAGCGTAAGGTAGAGAGCCCCTTTAGTGCGTCGGTATCCAATCCATTCCACTTGTTCATATAGAAAATTCCCCTTATCACTCAAAATCCAGTACGCATTTTCTCTGCGACCTTACTTTCGGTCCTTGGACTTGTTCATATAGAAAATTCCCCTTATCACTCAAAATCCAGTCCGCATTTTCTCTGCGACCTTACTTTCGGTCCTTGGACTTGTTCATATAGAAAATGCCCACATCACTCAAAATCCAGTCCGCATTTTCTCTGCGACCTTGCTTGCGGTCCTGCAGGTGTACGAAGCACATTAGCACACAGCACTGCAGGACAAGAACCTTGTGTCTGCAATTGTAAATAATTTAGTTTTTAAGTTTTGTGTTTCTTGTAGAATCTATATAAAGTAATATACATTAGCCTATTGTTGAAATAGCCCTGTGATGAGGTGGCGACTTGTCCAGGGTGTACCCCGCCTTCCGCCCAATTGTAGCTGAGATAGGCTCCAACACCCCCCGCGACCCCGAAGGGATTAAGCGGTAGAAAATGGATGGATGGATGGATTGTTAAAATAATGAAAAAAACATAATTAAATATATTTGTTTTATTGTATTGTTACATTAATAGCTGTTGTATTATTATAGGATGGCTTGTTAAACATTTCATAGGATTTTCAGAGAGTGGAAAAATCAAGACCTTTAATATAAAATTTAAAATGAATATATACCTACAAATAAAAATTTAAAAAATGGTTAAAAGCCATCGTCCCAGGGAGCATTTAATTTCGTCTGGTGCATCTTTTTTTACCGTCCCTGGGATGACGGGACTACGTTAATCTCAAACCCTGGAAGTTACATTTTATTGTTTGCATTATTTGTTTCAGCATTGCACTTTGAAGATGGTCCCTCAGCTCTTTGACAGCTTTGGCTCTTTTTCAGATCAGCAGACGGACTCTAAGTCTTTCTTATTTACAGTATATATAAACGTTTCTCATTTCTATTCAGACTCCCATATATATATATATATATATATATATATATATATATATATATATATATATATATATATATATATATATATATATATATATATATATATATATATATATATATATATATATATATATATATATATATATATATATATATATATATATATATATATATTATTATATACAAGCCCAATTATCCAGATCCAGATATTACTTTAATTCAAGTAATTAAGTAATATTTCCAGGGCTTGAATTTACAACCACTTTAGTCACATATGTGCCCAAAATGTAATCTGTGCAACTCATATTTGGGAAGAAACAATTATTGTATTGTGAGCTAAAGTCGTGGCATTAGCCTCTATGTTGTCCAGCGCCCCCCGCGATCCCAAAGGGAATAAGCGGTAGAAAATGGATGGAGGGATGGATGGATAGAAGAACAACTTGTTTGTGTAGCTGTCATCTGTATTCATTGGTTTCTTTAAAAAAGCGGGTGAAAAAATTGGAAAAAATCATAACTCAAATTTTTTAGTGAAAACAATCTGAGTCCCTTCCCCTTGCCCAAAGTCAGCTGAGATAGGCTCCAGCCAGTCCGTGACTTTAGTGAGGACAAGCAGTGTAGAAAATGAATGGACTGAATTTGTCATTCAGATCAGACGTTGCAGTAGGCACAGCACGTGACTAATTTATGCCAAAAAGTGTTACTTAGTTTAAAAAAAATTTTGTCTCCTGATATATTATGTGTTATTTTGTTAACTTTGTTAAATTAAGATTCAGTTGTTGCCAGTGTGTCTTAAAACATTACTTGTACAGCGTCTATTTAAAAGCTTTATATTAACTTTATTAGCAACATGTTTTGCACAGGTGATAATCAAATGTTCACTTTTTTTCTGGTTTTTAGTCATTGGTGAAAAAACTTAAAAAAAATATACAAAGTCTAATGCACTAATCTAATCAAATCAGGTATATAACCTAGTGCAACATTTTTCCATCCATTCATTTCTAATCAACGATTACGCATTAAAAACACAAATGACTCTTTTCTCCTCCTACCAAAATGTACTTTGAAACCAAAGTATTACTAATATAAAGAGTGAAGCTGAGCTGATTGTTGACGAAAGATGCCAATAATAAATTCCTTCTACTAGAGACTTTCCACTGAGGAGCTCGTAGCCTGTCGTCGTGATATCAGCCAAAATCTGTCAGTCACAGTCATGGCGGTTAAAGAGTGGGCAGTGGAACAGACTTGTGAAAGTTCGTCCTCTGAAAAGGAGGAGAAGATGGAGTGAAAAATGGAATGAAAGTGGAACATGAAAAGAGGAGAGAGAAGTGAGTTGTCTCATTTCAAAGTGAGAAACTGCCTAACACAAGTGCTACTGTCACCCGTGCTCGACGGGAAGAAGTAAAACCTGTTGTTACCAGGAGAGGTCCTTTTTTTTCTAGCATTACTATAAAAAGAACATCTGTGTGTGTCTTCAACCAAGCAGCGTTATTTTAATGCATTGAAAGAAAATAACTTCATTAAAAATTATTGTATTTTAAAGATACAAGTTATTTAAAGTATAAACAGTTTAGACGAGTGATCTCCAAACCCGGGGCTGCAAAGACATTTGTTTCAATTTACATCCATGTGTATCTTATTTTGAAAGAATCCCCACTTCTCACTGGCTCTTAATGACTGCGGACACTTTTCCTTCCCTCTCCCCTTATCTATCCTGCTTTTGCTTCTTTTGTCTTGTTTTGTCTTAACTTTATTGGAGCCTCTTTTTGCACTAGTCTACAAAATCTAAATCTGAATCAATAGAATTGATCAACTTCTCTCTCAACGAAATTGACAAGATGTTCTCGACAAGAAGTTTGAGTTCGGGGGAACCTGCCTGTCCTAATGGAACGTTTGTTGCTAGACACACGATGGACTTTTGTAGAAGTGTGGTGACGTGTGCCTTGTGATTCTTTCAGTCAAGGTCAATGATTGAAGGATGGGCAGAGCTGTGGACACTCAGACTTTTGTGATTTTGGACTAAATTGCAAACTGGATAACATCTAGGAGAAGCTGGCTGCTCTGCAAGGCAAAGTATCACAAATTTGAGGACAAGCAATGCACGACAAAAATGAAAAGTTAATATTTCTAGATTGTTTTCCTTGCTGGAGTGACCTTAGCTAGGTCGTAGCTATGAGACTCTCCCAGGCGCGGAAGAGAGGCTTAAGTTTCTTCACCCATCTTTCATGGACACACACTTACTGTTGTTGGCTTTTGTTTGACTAACCGGCTGTGTTATTGCGATCACAAAATATGCACAATACATCTACGGAAAATACATGCCACACACACACACCCCAGACCCATCATCTCACACCTTCATCGCTTCACCCCCCGAGGTATGATGGACAACAAAGCAGCGCCCCTGGTGGCAGTAGCTTCGGGTCGGATGCACGCCTCCTCCCACCCGTTGCAAGTCTCTAGTTTTTGTGTGTCGTAATATGTATATGTGCTTTGCTCAAGGTTTTTTTTCCTGGTCTCAAACTGAATCCCCCACAAAAGGAGTTACATTTCGGATTTGTTTTTTCTCCTCCTCCTTCTCCCCCATGTTTACCTTTTCCCTCCCTTTTTTTTAAATAGGCCGCTGCCCTCTAGGTGACCCGTCAGTCTTCCCTTTTGTCTACCCTGTATACTGTACGTCTGTTTTTTGACGGGTTTTTACTGAAAATGAAATATGATTGTACTTTTTAATTGCAATGACAATAAAGTTATATTCCATTCCGCTGGTGCGTGTCACTATCACACCTGATTGAAACTCCCCCACCATTGTGCATAATTACGGTAAGATAATGAATTGAGTAGAAGGGTAACAAGGACAAGAACAATTATCCCACTGATTCTGCATTAAAGTGAGTTTATCTGGTGTGATACACGTATACTGTAATAGTTGTTCCCCCTGTATCCGTAATTCGTACTGCTGGTACCCATGCGAGCCGGATCATGGCCTCAAAAGGTTTGGGGACCACTGGTTTACACGATCTGACATTTCAACTTAGTATAGCCACATTAAATTATAAACATACGATATACCGTGGAACTTCAATTTGCGGACCCCTCATTATACAAACTTTTTGATTTATGAACCGCAGACCGAAAAAACAAACATGCTTTTTTGCACGATCCTTGTCTCACTGTACAAACGTTGCATCAACCTATTGTTTTCCTAGCAGCGCAGCCATTTTGTGCCAGGCAGCACATTCATTGTTGGTGGGCTGATCACCTATTCAGAAAGCATTGCTGTTGATAGCTACAGTGCTAATTGTTATTTTGTGTGTTTTTTAGTCTTTTTTAACTTTTTTACAGCATTTTTCTCATCTTGCTTGCTCTATATGAGTGCAGAAAAAGCAATGGTCACGCGATGTTTGGTTTAAAACATTCAGGAAGTGTTCACAACATTGTCCACATCCCCTTTGCTTCCACTGCACGCCAATGTTTAATCATTGCAGCAACCAAATTAAGTAATTGTATAGTTTCAAACTGTGAGTACACTACAGATCGAGTGACAATGTGCGTGCGTGCCGGCATGGTGGCTCAAAATGAGGATAGTTCAGTTTTTGTGGCTGTTTTGGCTTTGTAAGAAAATAGAAAATAGATTCATCAACCCCTTTGTTTGAGATTCAGTACTATAGAGCATGTAATATTGTGTTTGAAGTGTACCGTATTTCCTTGAATTGCCGCCGGGAATATAGTATTCGCCTGCCTAGAATTACAGCCGGGTCAAACTCGTTTCGCAAAATAATTAGCGCATGCTTGGCACTTCCGCCGGGTCAAATATGAGTCATTAAATGACTCCCGCCTCCTGGTGGTAGAGGGCGCTAGTGATCCTTCTTGCGACTACCAGTACTGCAGGAGACCGGTACTGCAGAAGAAGACAACAAGCAGCAAGCATGAGCAGCGATCGTTTGCTTGCACTTTTACCATGGAGGATTACATATCTAAAATAAAACAGTTTTCTAAACTGGACTTTCAATCGAAGCAGGAGGTAATAATTAAAGGAATATCTCCAGAGACTTTTAAAACTGAAGAAATATAAGAAAGACTGCCTTTTATCAGAAGCAGCTGCACATGGACTCATTTACAAGTAAAGGTAAGACCATAATAACGTTTTTTTTTTTAATTAAATGTGCTTTTCATGATAAGGTAAGCGCCGGAGTGAGAAGAGATTTTAAAATAATTAGCGCATGCTTGCCCATCCCGCATGGTTTTGGTAACCGCAGGAGTGAGAAGAGGTTTTAAATTAATTAGCGCCCCTGCGGCTATTCAAGGAAATACGGTATACACTTTTACTAACATAAGGACTTTTATCCAGGCAGGTACGCATTATTCATGTTTACATTATTTATTTATGGAGAAATGTGTTTCAACATGCAAACCTTTTTATTTACGGTTCCTGTTAAAGAACCAATAAATTGAGGTGTCTACTGTACTTTGGGAATCCAGGCAAACTTCACGGTTTGTTTAACAAGGCTGTCTGTGTATCGTCCACATATTTGCAGGAATTTTTTTAAAATTGATCTTTGCTCTGTCTTTGAATGAAACCAATTGAAATTGTCCAAAAAATAAAAATATGCTGTCCGATCCATCCATCCATTGTTTCTACCGCTTGTCCCTTTTGGGGTCGCAAGGGGTGCTGGAGCCTATCTCAGCTGCATCCGGGCAAGTTGCCACCTCATCGCATGGCCAACACAGATAGACAGACAACATTCACACTCACATTCACACACGAGGGCCAATTTAGCGTTGCCAATCAACCTATCCCCAGGTGCATGTCTTTGGAGGTGGGAGGAAGCCAGAGTACCCCGAGGGAACCCACGCAGTCATGGGGAGAACATGCAAACTTCACACAGAAAGACCCCGAGCCCAGGGATCGAACCCAGGACCATCGTATTGTGAGGCACATGCACTAACCCCTGGGTTAACCGCGCAGCCCTGCTGTCCGATCATATTTATTTATTTTTCAACTAACCGAAATGTCCACTACATAATTGGTGTCACTGTGGGACCTGAGACTGACCAGCTTCTGATATTTGATAAAATTGGACATGACATGTTTGAATTGGTTCCTGAAGGAAAACAACTGGGAAGCTTAGCCTGGTAAAGTTGTAACCAAAAGGCAAATTGAATTTGTGACAAGAACGGCAGCAAGTGTGCAACCAAACCATGATACAGCGTCAATAGTAAGTGAAATGAACAAAACTGTAAAATAACCTTGATAATCTCAAATACTGTATGCTGTTGCAACTTATGAAAGTACTACTACTCCACTTTTTGTCCAAGGGAAAGTATTTCCTACAGTCAGGCTTAGTTGAACCTGCCAACTAATGGCTGTTGTTCTTTAATGTGTTGTCTATTTCATGCAAAACTTCCAACATGTTTTATGTTGAAAGATGATAATGATGTTCTCACCATGGGTATTCTCACAGTAGGGGTTTCAGAGTAAAAATAATAATCAGAAGAACAGGACACAAGAATCAAGGGAGGTTATGTTTTTATAGCAATTTGTTTAGCGCAATATTGCATTTTTTTCCCCCATAGTTAGCACTAATACACAAAAAACAGCTACAAAACAAAGGGAAACCGCGTTATAGTTCAGTACAAAGTTTGTGGATCCATGTTTATACTAGCGCTGCAAGACTTGCATTTTCTTTAATTTCTCAGTTATCGGATGAAAAATAACGTAACTAGCTTCTGTTGTTGTCATCCCATCCCCTGTCTTCTTGTGTTGGTGTATTTGCATGTGTGGAGCAATACACTGTATTCAAATGAATACAGTGCATCAGTACTGATAACCCGGGACATCTAACTTCTCAACAAGAGTGTCATGTGAGAGTAAGTGTACAGTATGTGCATGTGCTTTTGCTGTACTTTACCAAATCCATGCATGATTAGGTAAGGGATTCTAAACACATACCCACACATGCAAAATCATTTAATTAAGCGGATGCTGACTTTTGCTTTCAGCGCTTGCCATGACAACAAAATGCCATTAACCGTTGCTTGTAACCTTTTACTGCGATAGTTACCACTGATTAACATTCTGTTAACAAGACCAAATATGTCAAAAAAGGACTGGAACTCTGATAATTAGAGGGCACGAAAGTCGGTTGAAAATAAATACTTTCCTAATGAGTTGTAGATACACACTATCCTTATAATTAATCAACATGACATCTCTTTGTGATTAATGTTAGTTTGTGTGAACGGACAACATATTTTGTACGTAGACAGGCTTGGAGGCCCTGACAAACACGACTGCTTCAACATTGCTTAAAAAATAAGAGTCAAGTAAAACCCAAAGCAGCTGGCTGCAACCTCCCAATGAGTCTGGTCTCTTGGGGGCTGCGACTCTCGAGAAGCATGACATCCTGGCACCATCGCCTCAGCATTATGCATGAGCCTTTCTCTCCATATTTCATTTGCATACACACACTCACACACTTTCGGGGGAGAAACTGCTGTTAGCTAGTGGATGGTATCTCTATAAAATCCTTTACAGGGCACACACGTACTTTCTGACCACTGAAAGCCAAATTAAAACATGCACTACACAAAGTGTGAACTTGAACAAGAAACCAGTCAGGATCACTTAAAGAGGAACAGCACTTTTGGGAGGGAATTTTGCCCATCATTCACAATCCCTATGTGAGTCAAGAACATGTGTCTTTCTCTTTTCTGTGCATTCTAAATGGTGCTATCACTACTACTACTACTTTAAGTAACACAGTGCCTTGCTCATAGAGACACTCCCACTGCTCCTTCGACCACTCCTGCTCCTGAGCTGCTGCTGAGTCACCTCGGAGTTCGTAAAAGTTAATAATAGATTATAGATCAAACCTTGCACCTGCAAAGTAGGAGGTTACGGTCATTAGCCAAGAAGCTGGTCAACTCTGAAATTCAACTTTAACCCGGAGACATCGCTAGAAAGATGCAGCAAAATGTTTGTTTCATCCTAGCATTTTTTACCTGATGAGTGATGATTATTCATCATCTAAAAGGGGAGCACAACTCGGGTGCCAAAAAAAACAACCGGCCCATCAGTCAGTGGACATTGTACAGTAAGTAAGCAATCGGATTTAACAAAACCTCATCGAGCTGGATGCAATCTTACTTGGAGGGGAGGGAACAGGTGGTAGAGGTGAACGGCACCGTGCCCCCCTCTCAGTGAGCTGTGGAGTCCCCCAAGGCAGTATATTAGGGCCTTTACTGTTCCTAATATACATAAACGACTTGTCATCGGCATGCGACTGTGAATTGTTCTTGTTTGCCGATGACTCTGCCTTGCTGGTATCAGACAAGGACAAGTCACAGGTGGAGAAAATCCTCAGTGCTAAACTCTGTAGAACTTGCACCTGACTCGCTGACAACAAGCTATCCATACACTTGGGTAAAACGGAATCCATCCTGTTTGGGTCCCACATCAACCTTAAGAAAGTCAATGATTTCACTATAAAAGTGGGTGACATTGTTATCACCAGGAAAGATGAGGTCACCTACCTAGGTTCCATTCTAGAGGCTAATCTTTCCTGTGATAAAATGGCAAACAAGGTAATCAAAAGGTCAACCAACGAAAGAGATTTCTCTATAGAATCTCCTCTCTGGTCAACAAAAGCACCATGAAGATTCTGGCGGCAACTCTCGTTCAAACCTTTTTCGATTACGCATGCACCTCCTGGTACCCTAGCACCTCCAAAACCCTCAAATCTAAACTCCCAAACATCCCAGAACAAGCTAGTCAGATTACTTCTAGACCTCCACCCCAGATCCCACCTCACTCCTACCCACTTCTCCAAAGTGGGCTGGCTCAGGGTGGAGGACAGAGTAAAACAACTTGCACTGAGCCTAGTCTATAAAATCCGCTACACCTCCCTGATATCGAAGTACATGTCAAACTACTTCCTTAACGTAAATGACCGCCATAACCACAACACCAGGGGGAGCTCCACTAACCACGTTAAACCCAGATTAAGATCTAACAAAGGTCTTAACTCATTCTCTTTCTATGCCACATCAATGTGGAGTGCGTTTCCAACAGGTGTAAAAGAAAGGGCATCTCTATCCTCCTTCAAAACCGCAATAAAAGTACACCTCCAGGCAGCTACAACCCTAAACTAACACCCTCCCCGGATTGTTAATAATCAAATGTAAACAATCAAATGCAGATACTTTTTATTATGCCTTCTGATCTCTCTCTCTCTCTCTCTCTCTCTCTCTCTCTCTCTCTCTCTCTCTCTCTCTCTCTCTCTCTCTCTCTCTCTCTCTCTCTCTCTCTCTCTCTCTCTCTCTCTCTCTCTCTCTCTGTCCACTACTTGCTGTCCATATCCTACCAAGTCAGACCTACACTGTTCCAATATCCATTTCTCTGTTCTCAATTGTTGATGACTGATGATAACAACCAAACCTAACCCCGCCCCTCCACACCCCGGATTGTAAATAATGTAAATAATTCAATGTGATTATCTTGTGTGATGACTGTATTATGATGATAGTATATATCTGATAGTATATATCTGTATCATGAATCAATTTAAGTGGACCCCGACTTAAACAAGTTAAAGAACTTATTCGCGTGTTACCATTTAGTGGTCAATTGTACGGAATATGTACTTCACTGTGCAACCTACTAATAAAAGTCTCAATCAATCAATCAAAGTGATTGTTTTCTTAAGTTTGTAGTTTGCATTTTTTGTTCAGCACTCAGAACTAGTGCTATATAATGCTTAGTGTTTCACTCTAACTGGCTCTTCTTAGCAACCAGCTTCTTAAACTTGTAGCTCATTCTCATTATATTCAGGCTCAAAAAGATAAGGTTCTGGATCACTATTTGTCCCAAAGTAATCTCTGTTGTCTCTCACAAAGTCTACCATTTGTAATGTGGTGGAGGCATGGTGATGCGCAGATTGTTCTTCCAAGATTGCGGCTGGAATTCTGCAGGCAAAAGTGCAGGTAAGACAGTGATTTATCTTATAAATCAGGCAGGAACAAACAAACAAAGCATGGGGTGCTAACTGGATAGCTAACAAGAAAAGCATAAAGCAAAGCTTAGCTCAGGAAAACAAAGGGTAGACGACATCACTTGTTGCGTTTAAGCAAATAAACGCACCAGACTGAGTGAAGCGACAGGCAGGACTAAATAGCTCTCTGATTAGTTCCCAGGAACAGGTGAGCTTGCCGAACACTAATCAGAGTCAGGTGAAAACAATCAGCACCAATGACAACCAATAAAAACAAAACAGGGTTGCTGAAACAGAACTTAAACCACAAGTGAATCACAACCTAAATAAACATAAACAAACTATGATCCGGGCAACGGATCATAACACCGTTATTAGTAATAGTTGTTTTTTCCGTTGCTGTTCGCTCTGTGAAATCAGTGCACCCATGGAAGAAGTTCTGGTAATGCTTAAAATGACCAAAATACTGTAAATATAACAATGTATTATAAATGTGCATGATACTACATTACATACAGTGGCGAGCTGTGCATTTCACACCAAGGCCTTCAGTGATGTCCGACTTTAAGAAATACTTCTTATAATACCATAATTTATGTCACCACATGATCACGGCTGGAGAAATACTATACAGAAATACAATTGCGTAGTACTGGGCATTGAATCGCCTGCACAAAACAGGCTATTTTCCGGCGAATTTAAAAATCAAAAAACCCGCATTAGCAATTAAAATATCTCTATACGCAGTCCTGTCAAAGTTAAAATAATTGTAAAAACATATTGAATGTGAAAAAAATTAATTTGAAAAATTGAACTCATAATTTAAAGCCATAAGATGTAAACCAGGGGAAAATTGCTTGTTGTGGATTATTCGATTGGAAGTGGCGGACAAAGCATTTCATCAGCTGGGACAGGTTAGCTAGCTCGGGGGTCGGCCGTCCTCCTCTCACGAGATCTAGCTTCTCTTGAAAAGTTTGCCTAGAAAAGGGCCTTGTAAGTATATCTGCAACTAAATTAGTTTAGTTTATTATTTCTTCGGTCAATGGTCAACAAATTAAACAAACAGTTTTACATAAACAAGCAGATGTACATTCATAAACAAACAGTTGTATATTCATAAATTTAAAAAAAACAATGTTGCAGACCGAAAGGGTTTAGGCTGAAGTTGAACACTTATTGCGCCGAACTCTATAAACAAAGTCAAGTACAAGATGAGCTTCCAAAAAATATGAAATTTCCTTTTCACAACATATTATAAATACATTTTGTACACAACATAAATACTGTTCAATTATATACACAGCAAAGGCATGTCATAAATCAATTTGTTGCCCTCCTTCGGCCATTGTGGGTTAAAAAAGTAGCTATATTAAATTCATCCGTTAACGGGTGTGGCTCTGCTGATCTGCATAGCACCGCCGCGGCTCAAATCAGTGACTATCCAATCACAGGACACGTAAATGTCACTTTCAACGTAGGACCAGCTAGAAGGCCTTACAGACAACAACTCGTGATCTGATTGGCTATTCCAATTATCTATCAACTGTATGTGCCCGTTCACTTGCAGTGCAAAGACGCCCGCATTGTTGATTCTGAAGGCGTCTTGCAGATTTGGTACAGCATGGCAACATAAGATAGCTGAATTCTGATTGGATAAAAACTCTAACCTAAAAACAACAACACTGGAAGGAGCATAATATGACATGAAGATAATATGAATACTTTTAAATATTTAGGGAAAGTAAAATCAAAAAATACTTTTATCTTTAATTAAGATCATGATTTCTGGTTATGTTAGGCCAGCAGAGAAGGCTGCTGGCCCTGATGGCACACCACTGATTACATACATCCTTAAAGCATGAATATAAAAGGTTATTGCAAGGTGTTTTAGAGGGCATTATCGGCAAAATGGATTACGTGCATTGTTAGCCGCCTCTTGTAGAAGTTTGTTTTATTATTTACAATGTTCTTGTCTCATGTAAGGATTGGGCCTGATAGGCAAAATTCCTGGCAGACACACTTTCACACACACTTTGCTACTCAAAACTCAAAATATAAGACTTGTTAATTATTGTTGTACGGTATACCGGTACTAGTATAGCATCGTGGTACAAATGAATCAATTAGGTACTATACTCTGTTTGAAAAGTACTGGTTCCCCATTTTTCCTCTTTATTTATTTTTATTTTTATTTTCTTTAACGGGCATGACGGCGCATCGTCACGTCATGACATTGCTGGTTTTATGAGCAGAGGAGCATGTTCAGCAGCGCACAATCACAGAGTACTTACAAGCAGACATAGTGTGTAGACAGAAAAGGGAGAATGGACGCATTTTGGCTTAAAAACTAACGATAAAGGTGAAGCTATAACACTGAAATGCCCTCAGGAAGAGGTGCCTTAAGACATGGCTAGCTAGCTAGCAGCTAAAGTCCAGCTGCAGTCAGCAGTGTTTTAGCTACTTCTAAATCACTAATCCTCTCCTCCATGGCGACAAATAAAGTAAGTTTCTTACAAGTATCATTCCTGCAGGACGAGGAATAGCTAAACATGTTTCACTACACACCGTAGTTCCTGAATGTAAAACAAATGCCATGGGTGTATCTACACCTAACATCCACTATAATGATATCAAGTACAAGAGCGTACCTATTCGATACTACTATGACTACATAGATATTTTTCTATCGTCACAAAATATTGTTTCCTTTTTAAAAAATTCATATTGTGTTTATCAATTCAGGAAATATGTCCCTGGACACATGGGGACTTTAGATATGACCAATGTATGATCCTGTAACTACTTGGTATCATCTAATGTAAATAATCCAAACACCAGCAGAATAAGTGATTATTACATTTTAACAGAAGTGTAGATAGAACATGTTCAAATGGAAAATAACCAGATATTAACAGTAAATGAACGAGTGGATTAATAATCATTTTTAAAGCTTGTCCCTCATAAATTTGACAAAATAATAGAATGAGAAATTACACAATATGTTACTGCATATGTCAGCAGACAAATTAGGAGGCTTTGTTTGCTTACCTACGACTAAAAGAAAAGTTGTCTAGTATGTTCACTATTTTATTTAAGGCCAAAATTGTTATTCGATTGCAATAAGAAACAAATGTTTAATGAGATATTTTGTTAAAATAAAGTCAATAATGCCATTTTTTGGGGTCCCCTTTATTTAGAAAAGTATCGAAATACATTTTGGTAACGGTACCAACATATTGGTATCGGGACAACCTTAGTGCCAATACAGTATCAGCCAGAGTGTCTCTGTTATAAAATAAATGTATACAAATCATATTTTTTAATGAATATATGTCTACACCAGGGGTCCCCAAACTACGGCCCACGGGCCGGATACGGCCCCCCAGCGTCCAAAATCCGCCCCGCGGGAAGTTCCAAGTTTAAAAAAAAAAAAGTTTTTTTTTTTTTTTTTTGTATTATTATTATTTTTTTAATTTGTCCTTACTAGTCCATTTTCTACCATCTCCTAGCCACTCAGGCAAATCATATTGTCTAAAAAGGCATTTTACCATCGATAACGTGACATGCAGCAAGTGCACTCTTTAAGTCAATTAGTGCGTGAGGAATACATATGTATGAATACATATATATATATATATATATATATATATATATATATATATATATATATATATATATATATATATATATATATATATATACACTACCGTTCAAAAGTTTGGGGTCACATTGAAATGTCCTTATTTTTGAAGGAAAAGCACTGTACTTTTCAATGAAGATAACTTTAAACTAGTCTTAACTTTAAAGAAATACACTCTATACATTGCTAATGTGGTAAATCACTATTCTAGCTGCAAATGTCTGGTTTTTGGTGCAATATCTACATAGGTGTATAGAGGCCCATTTCCAGAAACTATCACTCCAGTGTTCTAATGGTACAATGTGTTTGCTGATTGGCTCAGAAGGCTAATTGATGATTAGAAAACCCTTGTGCAATCATGTTCACACATCTGAAAACAGTTTAGCTCGTTACAGAAGCTACAAAACTGACCTTCCTTTGAGCAGATTGAGTTTCTGGAGCATCACATTTGGGGGGTCAATTAAACGCTCAAAATGTCCAGAAAAAGAGAACTTTCATCTGAAACTCGACAGTCTATTCTTGTTCTTAGAAATGAAGGCTATTCCACAAAATGGTTTGGGTGACCCCAAACTTTTGAACGGTAGTGTATATATACATATATATATATATATATATATATATATATATATATATATATATATATATATATATATATATATATATATATATATATATATATATATATATATAAATATCCGGCCCCCAGCCAAATTGTTTTACCCCAATGCGGCCCCGGAGTCAAAAAGTTTGGGGACCCCTGGTCTACACGCTGTGTCTGCTTGTAAGTACTCTGTGATTGTTCGCTGCCGAACATGCTCCTCCGCTCGTAAAACCAGCAATGTCATGATGTGACCACGCTCCGTCATGCCAGTAAACATTTTTTTTTTTAAATGGGGAACCTTTGACACCCTTTTACAATTGAATTGTATTTGATGGGGTAAGTTTGCGATGCAAGTCTTACAAAATTAAAAATGTGTTTTAACCCTTGTGTGGTGTTCGGGTCTGTGGGACCCGTTTTCGATTTTTATTAAAAGAAAAATGATACAATTAATTAATTTTTCAAACTGAGACTCACTGGCTTTGGCTAATTTTCTGTGAAGAACATATATCAGAATACATATTTAATGAACACACACCATACACCCCCCCCTACACATTTCTATTACATATAAGATGTCCGGGGTCCACTGGACCCAGGGCTAATAGAAGTGTGGAAATGTATGTTCTGTGTACCACACGCCCACACACACACACACACACACACACACACACACACACACACACACACACACACACACACACACACACACACACACACACACACACACACACACACACACACACACACACACACACACACACACACACAGCAGGCCTAGACAGGAGGAGGACAGAGTGTAGGTACACAGAACATCAGAGGATCAAATGTGCGACAAAATGAGAGCAGACAGTGTTGACAAACAATGTTGCAACCTTGTGTGGGAACTGCAGGTGCAGAAACACAAAAGAAGAATCCCTGTGGGATGCAGAAACTGGCAGAGAAATTTCAATGCAACGTTCGTGTTGTTTTTACTCAGCCAGTGTTTGTGGGTCTTAGACTTAGACTTACTTTTTATTGTCGTTCAAATTTGAACTTTACAGTACAGATAGGAACAACATTTTGTTGCATTAGCTGGTTGACAGTGCAGGATAAAAAAGCAATAAGGTGCAGATATAAATAAATAGATTACTGTAAACATAAATATATTGCACTTTTGCATATGCATCTACGTTTATGGATGTATGTTATATTGTCTTTATATTCCAGCGAGTTCATCCATTTTTGGAGGGAATTGAGGGGATTATTATGATGCGTTCAAGAGTCTTACGGCCTGAGGGAAGAAGCTGTTACAGAACCTGGAGGTTCTGCTACGGAGGCTGCGGACTTTTTTCTAGAGTCCAGCAGTGAAAACAGTCCTTGGTGGGGGTGGAAGGAGTCTCTGCAGATTTTCTGAGCCCTGGTCAGGCAGCAGCTTTTTGCGATCTCCTGGATAGGAAGAAGAGGAGTCCTGATTATCTTTTCCGCCGTCCTCACCACTCTCTGGAGAGACTTCCAGTCTGAGGGATTGCAGGCTTCAGTCCAGACAGAGATGCTGTTGGTCAGCAGGCTCTCTATAGTGCCTCTGTAGAATGTGGTGAGAATGTGCTCTTTTCATCCGACGCAAAAAGTGCATGCGCTGCTGAGCTCTTTTTACAAGAGCTCCGGTGTGTAGGGACCAGGTCATATTGTCAGTTATCTGCACCCCCAGGAACTTGGTGCTGCTTACCATCTCCACCCACCGCTGTGCCGTTGCGGAAGAGTGGAGCGTGGCTGGACTGGTGCTTCCTGAAGTCGACAATGTTCTCCTTGGTCTTGTCGACGTTCAGGACCAGGTTGTTGATTCTGCACCAGTCAACCAGATGTTTCACCTCCTCCCTGTAGTCCATGTCGTTGTTGTCACGGATGAGGCCCACTACTGTTGTGTACTTCACAATGTGGTTAGTAGTGGACCTGGCGCAGCAGTAGTAGGTCATCAACGTGAACAGCAGCGGACTCAGGGCGCAGCCCTGGGGGGAGCCGGTGCTCAGGGAGATGGCACTGGAGGTGTTGTTGCCCACTCTCACAGACTTGGGGTCTGTCTGTGAGGAAGTCAAGCAGCCAGTTGCATAGGGGGGTACTGAATCCAAGGGGGGCCAGTTTGCTCACCAAGTGCTGCGGGATGATGGTGTTGAATGCCGAGTTGAAGTCCAGAAACAACATCCGTACGTGTGTGTCCTTTCCTTCCAGATGTTCTAAGCTCAGGTGGAGTGCAGAGGAGATGGCGTCCTCTGTGGAGCGGTTAGGGCGATAAGCAAACTGGTATGGGTCGAATGTGGGGGGAAGTCTGGAGACAATGTATTCCTTTACCAGCCTCTCAAAGCACTTCATTACAGATGTTTTTTGGGATAAGTCAGTATTTTAACATAAAAGTGTTTGATTGTGAGGCATTACAAGCCACAAAATGCAACGGGTCCATCAGACCCACGAACACTGACTGAGTAACAACAATATGAACACCACACAAGGGTTAAACAGACCTGCAACATCCGCTTGATGCCAATGGCTTGTTTTTGTGCTGTTTTTGTCAGTACCTCCACAAAACAAGAACAAAAGAAAATCAGGCCCCATATTTGTCCAGGCTGGTATATCTGAGACATAAGCTCACGATACATTTGTGATGAAATGTAATTCCTCTCCAATTCAGCTCCTGGCAAATAACCTCCCTCTCATTTGGGCAGGATGCTAATTTGAGATCCCTAAGACAGTATTCTTTTCTTCCAACTATGCTCACTGTAGTTTGTCTGAAAGATTGAACTTTTGAAGGGCAGCGTTGCAACGTGACACAAAATGTGATTACATATTACTGGCAGATGTATGGCTCGTTAACACTTGTGTAAAGGCAGCATGAGGTCAGTGTTTACAAATTGCACATGTAATAAACAGGACTATTTTCAAAGTGTTTTGGCAGTGAATGCAGCAAGAGGAGCAGAAGAGTAAAGAGTTTTACACAGCCATATAAAGGATTAGATTCATAGAGGTATAAAGCCATTCTATATTTGAACGATGGTGAGCGAGACAGAGATGCGCAGTAGCGGTGACGCTAAAGGGAAAGAGGTGGAAGAGATCAATGGAAGGAAGTCTAGTACTTAAAGAAATGAAAAAGTGACCATAGATGACTTATGGAATGACTCAATCCTCGTCTCTGAGTGAGAGGAAAGAGATTAATGGATGTGAAGAGAAAAATTGCGCTCATCAGATACACCAAAGTGACAATTGATTTTGTTCGGACAAAATCACAAACTGAGCCAAAACAGAGAAATTGTAGTTTGCACCGTGTTGCAAAGTTTGTAAGCAACTAAAGTTGTCTTAAACAATTAGTCTCCCTTATCATTACCAATCAAATGATGACGGCATATTGTCACATCGTATATTTTACTTTTAAAGTCATTGTGTACATTTTCCTCAGTAGACCATAATACAATAGTCTCTTTTCTAATCCTACATTTGATTAGGTGATTAACTTAGGGAATATAAAACCTGATTGCATAATTGATTCTATTATCTAATTAAGCTCACAGAAGTCAGCTAAATTGTGGAAGCAGTCTAATGTATCTCTCGCAAAGTAATACAAATGTAAAAGTTGTACAACTGTTAGACTATTTTACAATACTGCTTTTTGTTTTTTAAAGAAAATTGTAAAACTTATGTAAATATAATTTCCTAATTATGTGTATTCAGAATTAGGGATGGGTACCAAATTCGGTACTCAAACAGTGCCATATCTCCACACCTTGGTTGCACGTGACGTCACGTCCGGTTGCAGACTTGCTCGGCTAAAACACTTGGCGGCAAACAAGCACGCAAGCAGCATTTAGAGCGAACTGAGCCAAACTGTCTCTTGGTAATGTTGCAAATGTACATGTTAAATCACATTGGATTTGCCTTATACTGTACATGCTACTGATTATGATGCACGTTGTAATCAAACAGTCGGTGTGTATTAAGTTCATTACACGAAGTATAAACACTACACTAGATCCAGCATAATGGCAGACTACTCCCTGACTAAGCAACACACCACAGTCTATGCCCTTCTGCCATCTAACCTCTTCGAATTGTAACTGCAATGCAAAGTCTGCTACATCATACTTGTAAATGAGGCTCAAAGGTGAAATAAATCAAGATTATAACAACTAAACAGCACGGTTAACATTATCAGCTCAGTGTTGAATGTTAAATAAATAAATTAGATTTTATTATTTAACAAATTAACATTCATTAAAACATGAACACACACAGAAGCACCGAAAATGTGAATTTGTACCATATCAACTCAAATGTGAAAGTTACCTCCCTATTAAGAATGTTATACTCTACATTTATATTACTCAATTTGTGCAAGTGCTGCCATATTTCCTTATGTATTGAATGGGGACATTTATATTGTCACCTGCAGAGAGTACCAGGTCTCCGTTTAGAGTGCAAAGGAATTTACGGGGGGTGGGGAGGTTTGACAGTAGATTTCCGTTTATTTGTGGTTCAGCATTTAGCAAAGCCCACCCATTCATGCATTTTCGTTCCAAAATATGTT
This sequence comes from Entelurus aequoreus, assembly GCF_033978785.1. Taxonomy (NCBI): domain Eukaryota; kingdom Metazoa; phylum Chordata; class Actinopteri; order Syngnathiformes; family Syngnathidae; genus Entelurus; species Entelurus aequoreus. The sequence goes on along the minus strand of NC_084732.1, from coordinate 37,548,403 downwards.
GTACAAAAGTGCAAAGTATAAAGCTCTGGTCCAATACAATCAGTGAAAATATAAACTGGGCTCAAGTCTAGTCTGGTATTATTGTCAGTACGCCTGGTTGCTTCTTATCATTATTTTGCTGCATATAAGCGTTGCGTGTGACTTCGAGTGATTCTTCCCGAGGTGTGATATTAGATTGAAATCATTGAAGGAAGACGCCTTACTCCCCTCTTGCATGTCCAGCAGACATTGAAAATTAGATAGTTACAAAACGAGGGCGAAACTTGGAAATAATTCTGTTCCGGAGCTTTAAGTCGGTGGAGCACGGTGCATGAGGCGATGAGGTCATCAAGGTGACGTGCGGTGACCTTCACACCAGCTGAGATATTGATGGCTTTGGCGTATTAGAATTTTTCTTCAACTAAAATATGCTTTAATCAGTGTTAATACAGGTTGCTCATTAAGATTATAAGAAAAAAAATAAGGAAGTAATTCACCTTTACTGTAATTATATGCGAAATACATGCATGAAAATGTACTTCGTATGATCACCTCAACTTTGTCTTGAAGTACTTGGTCTTAGATATCTAATCCTCTATTTTGGCGATTGCATGCATTAATTTATTCATTCATTCATTTAATGATTTTAGAAATAATTAAAACATTATTATTGCATTTACCAAAAAACACGAACGCTGGCTTCTTCGCTGATAAAACATGGTAGCAACATGCATTTGCTAGTTCACGGTCGCCCCCACTTCTCACAGTGGCAAGTCGGAGTACTACAAGTGGCACCGTAGTACAGTGCCTACGGTTGTATTAATGTCTAATTATCAAGAATGATGATGTCACACTTTTATTACAAACATTAAACAGGTTGTGGATTCTACATTGTACAAATTATAATTTAAGGGTGTCAAACAGTATTTGGCAACATTGTGACAAGCAGACTAGCCAGTAAGCCACACCCTCAGCCTCGTCTGCTTTCCACACAGAAGGGCAAGAATGAAGACCGGCACAAGACTGAGAATTCTCATGTTAGGTTTGTGTGCAAACTTTGTGTTTTTTGTCCAAGTAAATGTTACAAAACAATTGTCAACACACGTCTCTGGGTAATAACCTGTGCTCCAGTAAATGTCAACCACATATACTGAGGATTATCCATTCATAAATGTGACTGTACCAGGTAATACCTTATTTAATATCATTACCAGCAGAAAAAAAATACATTGGTCTTATTTTATTGCCAATATGAAGATGTAATTATGCATATTCTTGTACTAGAGTCTTCCCTGGACTATTGTGGAGGTTATGTTCCAGATCTTCCGTGCTAGGTGAATTTCTACAAAGTAGGGACACTATTTATTTTAAGATTTTAATGAATATTATACGCATTTATTGGTCTTTACAAACCCTCCACACAGCTTTACCACACAGTTATAAACATTTCCTATACTTCTAAAAAACGTCATAATGAATTATCTATGATATTTGATTAGTATTAGAACCGGCCCGCAGGCCACAGCCCCCTGCTGCTGTTTTGCAAGCACCAATCCTCCATCAGTGTTGGCACTAGGAATTTCTAAAATGGGGTTCCAGGGACCTCATCAAGTCATAAAAATGGGGTCCCACGGTAAATTTTGGGGGTCCCACTTTTTGTAACGGTTTTGAAAACAAATGATCAATGTATGCATTATCCTGTTGTATCTCACATTCTATACCGTGTTTTGGAAAAAAGTTGTCATAAACGTTACTTAATTCATTAAAAAACATAATACAAAAGAAAACACATTTGTATGCATATGTAAAGTTATTCAGTTATAAACATTCATTAACTTTCTTCTTTCCTTCATGGATCTAAACTTTACCGTTGCCGGTATTTTTGTTTATATTTTTACTGTAATATTTTCAGTTTGTTCTATTTTTGGCCAAAGTAAGACGAAGAAAACAATCTGAAATTGTCTTTGTTTAGTTTTAATGCCATGATTTTAATAGTCCGGCCCGCGTGTGCACAGCTTTTCCTCCATGCGGCCCCTGAGCTAAAATGACTTTGACACCCCTGCTCTAAAACCTACATCATTTTAACATGAAAACTTCAATGTGAACCGAAATCACAATGTACTGAATGATACATAATAAAGCAATAAAATATGTATTTTACAAGAAATACACGATTTGAATTGGTGTGTGTTGTTAGTAAAACGACATAAGCAAGAACCACAAAGCGACACAGGTTTAAAGCCAACATGACAGAAAGGACCAAGAATGCTGTTGTATTCCAATGAGGGACATTTTGACTTCCCCACGATGCTTTGAATCTCTTCAGCCTGAACAACTGTGGGTTTTGAAGCAAGAAACCAACTTTTCATCAAAGGCTGTCAACTATCAACCTACTTTTTTTCATCATAAAATACATTTTACAAATTATAGGAAACTTTCTTGCCCCTGAAAATGATCCAGACCCACTTTTTCTCAACTTTAAAAGCTTAAAAAAGCTTGCCTCCACTTTTAAGATGGCTTTGCCTGATACACGTGTGAGTGGATGTGTGCGTATTGATAATCTCTCCGCAGCATCCTGTTCTTGTTGCTCTATTGGCTTTAAGTTTGGAAGCTGCCTTATCCGTAGTCAGTGAGCCAGGACGCCCAGCGTCCAGCTCCATCAACCCCCCCGCAAGTCAGTCAGCCGTCAATAAGCCTGTCAGCCAGTTATGTGGTCCGTTAGTCAAGCGACCTGGGATACGGTCAGTCAACCAGGCCGACAACAAGGCGGCCAATTAGTAAAACCTTTGAGCTGGTCACTGGGCCAGTGATGGTTTGATTGACGTGAATATGACCTTCTACATTTGATAATGATCTCAACTTCCTCATAGCATGATGTTTTGGACACACATAGATCATTAGTGCTCCACACATGTTGCTCCCCTTCGTAAGGCTGTAGAACATAGCTGGAATGGCACTCAGTCAAGCACTGGCGCAGATGGCTCAGGCAGTACAACCTAATATTGGATCAGCACCAAATTGTGCAGATACCTGTATCCTCTAGGAATCGTGTCATAGGATTGATGCAAAACTCAACTAAGAAATTCAGCATAATGGTTTATAACGTAAACAATATAAAATACACAATATAAACGTCCTATTGAAAAATATGTTTTTTGTTCATAGCATTGAACAGCAAACACACACGCACGGACATAATAACACAAAATAATGGAAATATAACTACAATAGGTTCAAACTGCTGCCATATAAACTGTGCAGGCAATGTTTAGTACACTAACATTCAGAACACTCGAGAGTAGAAAATATCCATCCATCTATTGTCTTCCGCTTATCCGAGGTCGGGTCGCGGGGTCTGCAGCCTAAGCAGAGAAGCCCAGACTTCCCTCTCCCCAGCCACTTCGTCCAGCTCCTCCTACGGGATCTTGAGGTATTCCCAAGCCAGCCGGGAGACAATCTCCTCAACGTGTCCTGGGTCTTCTCCGTGCCCTCCTACCGGTCGGACGTGCACTTAACACCTCCCCAGGGAGGCATCCTGACCAGATGCCTAAACCACCTCTTCTGGTTCCTCTCGATGTGGAGGAGAAGCGGCTTTACTTAGAGCTCCTCCCAAATAACAGAACTTGTCACCCTATCTCTAAGGGAGAGCCACGCCACCCACTGGAGGAAACTCATTTCGGCCGCTTGTACCCGTGATCTTGTCCTTTCGGTCATAACCAAAAGTTCATGACCGTAGGTGAGGATGGGAACGTAGATTGACCTGTAAAATGAGAGCTTTGCCTTGCGCCTCAGCTCCTTCTTTACCACAACGGATCAATAGAGTGTCAGCATTACTGGACACCGCACCGCCTGTTGATCTCACAATCCACCCTTCCCTCATTTGTGAACAAGACTCTGAGGTACTTGAACTCTTCCGCTTGTTTCAAATTATTAATAATTCTCATTTTATATGTGAAAACATGTAGGCTTGGGCCAATAGTAAATACATCAATTGATCGATAAATTGCCATTTCAAACAAGATACTAGAGGGTTCACTTAGTGCAGATCTTTGTGCTCTATTATAGATTTTGCTACTAAAGTTGTTTGGGATAATGTCATGTCTGTTCATGTTTTTGTTTTGGCCATGTGTTTGTTTTTTGGACTCTTTTTAGTTCCTGGTTGCACTTCCTTGTTTTGTTTGTTTCCATAGCAACTCATTAGTTTTCACCTGTCTTGTCACGCACCTAATTCACGTTTCGAGTCACGCACCTGTTTTCACTGATCATGTCACTATTTAAATCTGTCTGTTTCTGTTGTTCGTCCTGGCGACTTCACACTTTTTCATCCCTCTACTTCATGTCATGTTCACAGTTCTTTGCCAAGTAAGTTTTTGTTTATTAATGCCACAGTTGGTGGTTTTTTTTATTGTTCATAGTTTCTGCCTTTGTGCAAGTTTTGTATTTCCGCCTTTGTGCGCGCCTTTTGTTTTCATAGTTAAGTTTTTACCTCCGCTGTGAGCGCTTTTTGTTTGCTTCCCTTTTTTGTAGTTTATTAGTGTTAAAATAAATAATGTATTTAAATTCATGCCTTGCCCGCGCCAATTTTCCGTTGCCTTCTGGAGAAACAAAACCCGAGAACCAAGTCTTGTGTAACCCAGGCTTGAAAACACCATATGCCTGGAGTTGAAATAATTCATTTGAGTTAAAATAATTCATTTAGTAACGATACATTCATTTCAGTTAAATAACTAAGTGTTAAAACAGGTACAAACTAATCTGCACTTTACGTTATTCATTTATATTTTTAACCTGCTCTACAAGTTGTTAAAATAGAAAATACACAATATACATAAAAATGTTGACACAAACATGGTGTCTTAACAGAAATTGCAGAGGTAAAAATTACCTGTCTCCATGATTGTCACCTCTAGAGGGCAATCAGTGAGCCTGTGAGCCCTTCCGTGTCACTCGTTTTATGACGCAACTTCCTGTAGTGTGGAAGAAGAGAAACTCCCCTTCCGGTTTTGTCGGTCCACGCGTGGCAATGCAAACACACGCGGAGAACCTGTCGATCAATCCTTGGCCATCCACTCGGTAAGGCTTGAAAATAAGCTTGCAATTCGATCCATCCACATTTCTAATGTTGTTATACAACTTTTGATCCGTATATTGTGTTGTTTGAACCTTGTAGAGCAGTGTGACATCCGAGTGTAATATTCACTGACTGACATTCTGTGCAGTCATTTCACTTGATCAGCGGTGAGTGAATAACAATGATGTGATGTTTTATTTAAGCCATAAGTGTTGGTGATATTTATTTTGTTCATGTTTACAGCACATGCTAGGAACACTGTGATTATTTTTGTTTTACTGAAGTAATAGATTACTGAGTACTTTTGATTTAGTGATTGAAGAGGTCATTTTTAGTGCATCTCTCACCTGTGCTAGCAAGGGAGAGATTTAGCACGTTTTAACCTTATATACCTCCAAGTTGCTACACAAAAGTCCATTTTGAGCATTAATGTGAACTTTGTGCAATTAACCTACCTTGTTTAATTGTGAACTTAAAAGTGCATTTAAATAGTATTTTTATTTTTGTATTTGAAGAAACATTTCATATATTTTTGAATATTTGAACAATTGGAAAAAAGAACTATAAGCGCTTAACTTATTTTGATATTTCATATTTTGAAAACAAATACATTGTAAACCAAAACATTTGAGATACATGATTGGTGATTAATGACATGCAAAAGTCTATTGATGACTTCATTGATACAATGTACAGCATCAGTTTATATCCAAAAATCACAAAGCCAAGTAGAATCACAGCACACTGTGCCACGCTTATTGATAATATTTTTACCAATGAGTTTGACAATAACACTACAAGTGGTCTACTTATTACCGACGTTAGTGATCATCTGCCAGTTTTTACAATATATGATGGACACTACAAGAAGAAAATGGAAGACAAAAGGACATTTCGAAGACTGTGCACAGAGAAGAGGATGACTGCTTTCAAAATTGAGCTACAAAAGCAAGATTGGGACAATGTGTACAATGAAAAAGAGGTTGATGAAGCATATGAACATTTCTTAAACAAGTTCATAATACTTTATGACAAACATTGTCCATGGATACAACTTAGTAATAAACAGAGAAAGAATAACCAACCATGGATGACAAAAGGATTAAAAAATGCTTGTAAGAAGAAGAATACACTATATAGAGAATTTATAGCACAAAGAACTATAGAGGCAGAAATTAAGTACAAAAAGTATAAAAACAAGTTAACAGAAATACTACGATCATGTAGAAAAGAATATTACAGTGAATTATTGGACAGGAACAAAAATAATATGAGAGCAACATGGGGCATCCTCAATAGCATTATTAAAAAAGGCACAAAGAGGGACTACCCTCAATACTTTTTAGACGGAAATAAAAACAATGACAACATAAAGGAAGTAGTTGAAAGCTTCAATAATTATTTTGTAAATATTGGACCAAAATTGGAAGAAAGGATTCCAGACCCAGTTCCAATTGAGGACTATAATGATGCCATAGAGCGAAATCCCAACTCCATGTTCCTCAGTAATGTGACACAGGAGGAAATAGTTATAATCGTGAAAAAATGTAAATCTAAGACTTCAACTGATTGTAATGGAATTGATATGGATACGATAAAAAAGGTTATAGAAGAGATATCAGGACCATTAATGTATATTAGTAATCTATCATTTCAAACAGGTACATTCCCAAACAAAATGAAAATAGCTAAAGTTGCACCAATTTATAAGACTGGAGATAAACATCAATTTACAAATTATAGACCTGTTTCTTTACTTCCACAATTTTCTAAAATCATTGAAAAACTGTTTAATAACAGATTAGAGAGTTTCATAAATAAAAATACAATACTCGAAGAGAACCAATATGGATACAGAGCTAATGTCTCAACTTCAATGGCTTTAATTGAAATTACAGAAGAAATTACCAATGCAATAGACAGTAAAAAATGTGCAGCAGCAGTTTTTATGGATCTAACTAAAGCATTTGACACAATTAATCACAATATTTTAATCAAAAAACTAGAACGATATGGCATCAGAGGGTTAGTCTTAAACTGGATAAGAAGTTATCTAACGAACAGGAAACAATACGTGAAGCTAGGCGAACACATGTCTACAACGCTAAATATATCCTGTGGTGTACCTCAGGGATCAATATTAGGACCTAAATTATTCAATCTCTATATAAATGACATTTGTAAAGTTACAAAAGATTTAAAGTTAGTATTATTTGCGGATGATACAACAGCGTTTTGTTCAGGAGAGAACACACAGGAGATAATACAAATAATAGCAGAAGAAATTAACAAATTAAAAAGATGGTTTGACAAAAACAGACTATCGTTGAATCTTAGTAAAACTAAAATAATGCTATTTGGTAATAGTAGAAGAGAAAGTCAAACACAAATACAAATAGACGGAATAGAAATTGAAAGAGTAAATGAAACCAAATTTCTAGGTATAATGATTGATGATAAATTGAACTGGAAATCTCACGTAAAAAATATACAACATAAAGTAGCAAGAAACACGTCAATAATGAATAAAGCAAAACATGTTCTAGACAAAAAATCACTTCATAGTCTATACTGCTCACTAGTGTTACCATATCTGAGCTACTGTGTAGAAATATGGGGAAATAATTACAAAAGTACACTTCATTCATTAACGGTGTTACAAAAAAGATCAGTTAGAATAATACATAATGTTGGATATAGAGAACATACAAATCCTTTATTTATTGAATCAAAGATACTGAAATTCCACGACATAGTGAATTTGCAAACAGCTAAAATTATGCACAAAGCAAACTATAACCTGCTACCCAAGAATATACAACAATTCTTCTCAACAAAAGAGGAGAAATATAATCTTAGAGAAAAATGTAATTTAAAACATTTGTACGCACGTACAACACTTAAGACCTTCAGTATATCAGTATGTGGAATTAAATTATGGAATGGATTAAGCAAAGCAATCAAACAATGTACTAATATGATCCACTTCAAGAAACTCTTCAAACTTAAAGTGTTTACAAAGTACAAAGAAGAAGAACCATGACAAACATTTTCAATTTATTTCATCCATTCATTCATTCATTCTTAAAGTAATCTTACTTATCTCATCATATGAAATATGACTTTCTTCACCAATTATTATTATTAAATTCTTACTATTATTTATTTATTTATTTTTATTGTGATTACATATGGAGTTTATTGTGAAAAAATTGAGAACAGGAAGTGAATAAAAAAAAGTTTCAGCAACTGTTATGTAAAGAAAAGGGGTAGGATTAAATAAGCTCTGCTTCTTCCTACTCCTTTTCGAACATGTTGAAAAGAGAAACTGGAAATTGTGATGTATCATGTTGTATGCTTGCATGTTCGAAATAAACTCAAACTCAACTCAACTCAACATGATTGAGCTAAGTAATGCTAGTTAAAAGTATTTAAAGGCCTACTGAAATGATTTTTTTTTATTTAAACGGGGATAGCAGATCTATTCTATGTGTCATACTTGATCATTTCGCGATATTGCCATATTTTTGCTGAAAGGATTTAGTATAGAACAACGACGATAAAGATTGCAACTTTTGGTATCTGATAAAAAAAAGGCTTGCACCTACCGGAAGTAGCGTGACGTAGTCAGTTGAACATATACGCAAAGTTCCCTATTGTTTACAATGATGGCCGCATGAAGTGAGAGAGATTCGGACCGAGAAAGCGACAATTTCCCCATTAATTTGAGCGAGGATGAAAGATTTGTGGATGAGTAAAGTGCAAGTGAAGGACTAGTGGGGAGTTGAAGCTATTCAGATAGGGAAGATGCTGTGAGAGCCGGGGGTGACCTGATATTCAGCTGGGAATGACTACAACAGTAAATAAACACAAGACATATATATACTCTATTAGCCACAACACAACCAGGCTTATATTTAATATGCCACAAATTAATCCTGCATAAAAACACCTGCATGTTTGTTATGCTAGCTCCTAGCTCCTCTGCTAGCTCCTAGCTCCATAGAACACGCCAATACAATTCAAACACCTGATCAACACACACAATCACTCAGCCCAAAAGACCGTTTACCTAACCCAAGGTTCATAAAGCTTATATATTTTTAAAAAGTTACGTACGTGACAAGTTATCGAATGTTTAGCAGCCAAGGCTGCATACTCACGGTACCTGATATTCAGCTGGGAATGACTACAACAGTAAATAAACACAAGACATATATATACTCTATTAGCCACAACACAACCAGGCTTATATTTAATATGCCACAAATTAATCCTGCATAATAACACCTGCGTGTTTGTTATGCTAGCTCCTAGCTCCTCTGCTAGCTCCTAGCTCCATAGAACACGCCAATACAATTCAAACACCTGATCAACACACACAATCACTCAGCCCAAAAGACCGTTCACCTAACCCAAGGTTCATAAAGCTTATATATTTTTAAAAAGTTGCGTACGTGACGCGCACGTATGGTACGGTACGTGTTATGCTAGCTCCTAGCTCCTCTGCTAGCTCCTAGCTCCATAGAACACGCCAATACAATTCAAACACCTGATCAACACACACAATCACTCAGCCCAAAAGACCGTTCACCTAACCCAAGGTTCATAAAGCTTATATATTTTTAAAAAGTTACGTACATACGCAAAAAAAAGCCAAAGCTGCATACTCACAGTAGCACGTCTGCGTCTTTGTCATCCAAATCAAAGTAATCCTGGTAAGAGTCTGTGTATCCAAGTCAAAAGTCCTCCTGGTTAGAGTCTCTGTTATCCGAGTTCTTCCATCTTGACTGCATCTTTCGGGAATGTAAACAAAGAAGCGCCGGCTGTGTACTGTTGTGGCTGACTACGTTCGAAAAATACGTCCATTTCGCACCGACAACTTTCTTCTTTGCTTGCTCGGCTTCCTTCTCCATAATGCAATGAACATGATTGAAACAGATTCACGAACACAGATGTCCAGAATACTGTGGAATTATGAAATGAAAACAGAGCTTTTTCGTATTGGCTTCAATGTGGAAGGCATACCCGTGTTCGCCGGGCCACGTCACGCGCATACGTCATCCTCAGAGGCGTTTTGAACCGGAAGTTTAGCGGCAAATTTAAAATGTCACTTTATAAGTTAACCCGGCCGTATTGGCATGTGTTATAATGTTAAGATTTCATCATTGATATATAAACTATCAGACTGCGTGGTCGGTAGTAGTGGGTTTCAGTAGGCCTTTAAGCTAATTCATGGTTATTTAAGAACACAGTTGAAACCAGTGTGTGTGAATAATACAAGCTATTGGGTCTTGTCTGATCTATTGTTAGGTCAGGTTTTTTGATTGGGTGATTCAAATACCATCTTAATTCCTTGGAGCACCTTGTGTGGAGAGGACGACATCGCCCTTCCAGCCCAGGTGGATGAGAGGCTCCGCAGTCTCTCCAACTCCAACACTGATTCCCCAGATCCATCAATCCGATTCCCAGTGCATACTGGGTGGCGAGCTACCTGAGAATCTGGATACTGCGGTGCAGTGCTGACGTCCCGTCCCCCACGGTCTGTGCGGTAGGACAATACTTATACAGTGCACTGTTAGCTACAGAGAAACGGGCCCCAACGAACTATTTAAACAAACTTTGGGAACTTTGAAAAAAGGGTTTCTATTCTGCCGGCTTTTCTTATTCTTGTTCATTATTTTTCATATACTGCAGTTGTTGTAAATTTATATGTGCACTTTTCAATACATGTTTGGCCATTCAACATTCAAGTTCATCGTTGTCTGTGTCATTATTGATATGCAACACTGGCTCTTAAAAACACTAGGATTCTTCTGATACTAGTCCAGTTCGATATTTACACCATTGACTACTACTCACCTGTTTCCTCTATTACTAGTTCGTAACTAGGGTTACACTTGACAGATAATGTATATCATTAACAGGATCCTATAAAAAAACAACTAAACCTGTGAGAGATGAGATGAGATAATATGTCAATGTTCAATGCTTTCGTTTTACAACATGTTCAGTATTTTTGTAAGAATTTGTCCTGTTTTTCCAGTTGTATTAGCGTGGCTATATTATTTATCCCACAACCTTATATATAGTATTTGAAATAAATAAATACATATATAATAAATAATAAAAATGATGTATAATAATAAATAGTGAGTAATAATAATATATAATATATAACAAATTAGAGAAATAAATAGCTTTTCATGAGTTGAACTAAAACTTTTACTATATACACAAAATAAATATTTATCTCAAATTATTTTCACAAATATGTCAAAATCTGTGTTTGTGAGCATGATTATTTCACAGGTGTGCCTTAGACTGCCCACGATAAAAAGCCACTCTGAAATGTGCAGTTTTATCACAGAGCACAATGCCACAGATGTCACAAGTTTTGAGGGAGTGTGCAGTTGTCATGCTGACTGAAGGAATGTCCACCAGAGCTGTTGCCCCTGAATTTAATTTTCATTTCTCTACCATAAGCCGTCTCCAAAGGTGTTTCAGATAATTTGGCAGTACATCCAACCGGCCTCACAACCTCCACATCCAGCAGGTGCACCCCCATGATCATCTGAGACCAGCCACCCAGACAGCTGCTGCAACAATTGGTTTGCATAACATTTCTGCACAAACTGTGAGAAACCGTCTCAGGGAAACTCATCTGCATGCTTTTTGTCCTCATCTCGGTCCAGACCTGACTGCAGTTTGTCGTTGTAACCGACTTAAGTGGGCAAATGCTCACATTCGCTGGCGTCTGGCACTTGGAGAGGTGTCCTCTTCATAGATGAATCCCGATTTTTACTGTTCAGGACAGATGGCAGACAGCATGTGTGGCGCCGTGTTGGAGAGCGGTTTGTTGATGTCAACGTTGTGAATCGAGTGGCCCATTGTTGGGGTGGGGTTATGGTATGGGCAGGCGTATGTTATGGACAACGAACGCAAGTAAATTTTATTGATGGCATTTTGAATGCACAGAGATACCGTGACAAGATCCAGAGGCCCATTGTTGTGCCATTCACCCGAGACCATCACCTCATGTTGCAGCATGACAATTGCAAAGATCTGTACACAATTCCTGGAAGCGGAAAACATCCCAGTTCTTGCATGGCTAGCATACTCACCTGACATGTCACCCATTGAACATGTTTAGGATGCTGTGGAGCGTGTTCTAGTTCCTGCCAATATCCAGCAACTTTGCAAAGCCATTGAAGAGAAGTGGACCAACATTCCACAGGCAACAATCAACAACCTAAACAACTCTATGCGAAGGATGTGTGTTGCACTGCATGAGGCAAATGGTGGTCACACCAGACACTGACTACTTTTCTGACAACCCCCCCACCCCCAGACCTCCAATAAAGCAAAACTGCACATTTAGGAGTGGCCTTTTATTGTGGGCAGCCCGATCACATCTGTGCAATAATCATGCTGTTTAATCAGCATCTCGATATGCCACAACTGTGAGGTGGGATGGATTATCTTGGCAAAGAAGAAGAGCTCACTGACACAGATTTAGACAGTTTTGTGAACAATATTTGAGAGTAATATGTCGTTTGTGTTTACAGTAAAAGTTTTAGATATTTTGAGTTCAACTCATGAAAAATGGGAGCAAAAACAAAAGTGTGGTGTTTTTATTTTTGTTCAGTTTACATATAACTACTTCAGCAGACACATTAGGTACATTTACACAAAGTGTCGTATAGGATCGGTATCACCGATACCAGCTTGAATTTTACTCGGTATCGGATGAAAAAGAAAATCAGTATCACACATCACTACTCGGTGGGCAGGGGCCGGGGTGCTAGCATACGCACAAAGGATGCACAGACAGAACTTCAATAGTTGTGACTCCCTAGTTACAAGCATCACGAGGTAACCACATTACACTAAGTAGGAATAAATATTTTTGCAAAGCCAAACAAGCAAGTATGCTAAAATTGTTGGGAAAATAAACCAACTGGTTGAAAAAACTGCACTTCAACATGTTTAATATGGATTGAAATATAAGTTTTGCTAACGATAATTAGTGTCCATTTCATTTTTTATGGTTTGTTTAAAAAAAAACTTAAAAAAAACAACTTTTTACTGTCGTATTCAATTCCAAAGTAACAATGAAACAATTCATTTTAACTCGGATGAGGAAATTAATGTGTTCGATGCTACTTTAAGAGAAGCTGAACTAATTGGAGAGGCAGTCACTCCAAATCATAGCGTGGAAGACCAAGGGGAGCGTCTACTGTGAGTGTTTGTTTCATTTGGTTGGACAGCTTGTTGACAGCGTTGCCTTATTTTTTGATGATTTCAATTATTCATTGAGAGCGGAATGCAGTTTGGACCACAAAGCCTTTTGAATTATAGACTTTGAACACAATGATTCCGGTGCTTGCTGAAAACGCATGTGAGTTGGTTTGTCTCAGTTTAGGCGTCGCGGTGGGCGCTACATCTGCCTGCGACTGCGGGGTGATGAGGACGTATTAAATCATGGATGGCCTCAAATGCTGTCATTGGCCTTGAAGAGCACATTTATTATGCAGGCTGTCACAAGCGTGATGCATTAAAACCCCAAACTGACTCTCCAACTATAGTTGCTGGTGTAAATGACAACAGAGAACATGGTGGTATGTTGTTTCAATTTGATTGATTTCATCAAGGAAACTTATTAAGGCACTCGAGTTTGTGTAGGACAAATGCATACTTGCCAACCTTGAGACCTCCGCTTCCGGGAGGTGGGGGGTGGGTGGGGCGTGGTCGGGGGTGTGGTTGGGGGCGGGGGGCGTGGTTGGGGGCGTGGTTAATAGGGGAGGAGTATATTCTGCTATATATATATATATTTATTTTTATTTTTATTTTATTATACATATAAATAAAATAAATACTTGAATTTCAGTGTTCCGGAGGCTATCCAGTAGATGGCAGTATTGTCCTGTTTAAGAGTGTCACAACATTGCTGTTTACGGCAGACAAACTGCTTTACGGTAGCGAAAACGTGACTGCTGTTGTTGTGTGATGTTACCGCGCTGGGAGGACGTTAATGAAACTGCCTAACAATAAATCCACATAAGAAACCAAGAACTCGCCCTCGATCATTCTACAGTTATAACGTGATTGGGCAGGCACGCTGTTTATATTGTGGGAAAGCGGACGTGAAAACAGACTGTCGCCGCTGTCCCCACTCAGGTCCACATTGAGCTGGAGGGGGCGTGGCCTCCAGCTCCGGCTGAATTCCGGGAGTTTATCGGGAGAAAATTTCTTCCGGGAGGTTATCGGGAGAGGCGCTGAATTCCGGGAGTCTCCCGGTAAAACCGGGAGGGTTGGCAAGTATGGACAAAAAAGTCCACACCATGTTTTAGTAGGAAATCGTCCGAAAATGTACTATTTTGTTTCATTCAGAACTGAAATATTTTTTATAGAAATGACAGGAAGATTGCACATCCTCAGTCATGTTCCAAAATAAACAACGCCTACATTGGGACTTTTTTTGTCATAAATTTAAGTGGACATTTTTTTTTTTTTTAAATAAGCTTTTTTTAAGTAATTCCTTAGATTAAAATGTTCTATACATTTCCAGACATGCCTTTTTGTATACAATCCAACTAAAATCTCTATGACAGCAAATTTTTACTGCAGCTGTGTCCCAATGTTTACATGACTAAAGAAACTTTAGTTTGGATTAGAGGGAAAGTAATGGCTAAACATGCTACACAAACACACCGAGCAGACGACACGAGAAGCTAACCGCTAAAGCTTCAATGTAAAGTCGGGGTACCAGCAGGCACAAGAAAACACAGTTGAGAACTTGTTGAATAAGTTGCTGACATTGAGCAACTCAAAATTAATGTTGAAACAACATGCTTTCTGACGACGTTTAATCAATGTTGGTTTCTGACATGGATTTGACCATTGAATTTTGGTCATTTCCCAACGATTATTCTACAACACAAATACAACATTGAAACAACTTGCTTTTGATGACGTTTGTTCAATTTCAAGTTGTGACGTTGATTTGACCATTGAAATTTGGTCATTTCCTAACCATTAACTTGGATCCAATGTTGGACATCAACATTGTCTCAATTTACAAATACAACTATTTTGCAACGTTGTTTTGAAAGTCAGTTTTAAAGGCCTACTGAAACCCACTACCACCGACCACGCAGTCTGATAGTTTATATATCAATGATGAAATCCTAACATTGCAACACATGCCAATACGGCCGGGTTAGATTACTAAAGTGCAATTTTAAATTTTGTGCGAAATATTCTGCTGAAAACGTCTCGGTATGATGACGCCTGCGCGTGACGTCACGGATTGTAGAGGACATTTTGGGACAGCATTGTGGCCAGCTATTAAGTCGCCACAGTATTCTGGACATCTGTGTTGGTGAATATTTTGCAATTTGTTCAATGAACAATGGAGACAGCAAAAAAGAAAGCTGTAGGTGGGAAGCGGTGTATTTCGGCCAGCTGCAGCAACACAAACACAGCCGATGTTTCATTGTTTACATTCCCGAAAGATGACAGTCAGGCTTTACCTTTGGCCTGTGGAGAACTGGGACAACAGAGACTCTTACCAGGAGGACTTTGAGTTGGATACGCAGACGCTGCACCGTGAGTACGCAGCTGTGGCTTCCAAACATTTGATCGCTTGCCCGTACGTGCGTGCCGCTATGTGCATGTCACGTACGTAACTTTGGGGACTTTGGGGAAATATATGTGCTGTATGAACTTTGGGGAGGTGAACGGTACTTTGGGCTGTGGGATTGAATGTGTTGTGCGGGTGTTTGATTTGTATTGGCGGGTTATATGGACGGGAGGGGGGAGGTGTTTGTTTTGCGGGATTAATTTGTGGCATATTAAATATAAGCCTGGTTGTGTTGTGGCTAATAGAGTATATATATGTCTTGTGTTTATTTACTGTTTTGGTCATTCCCAGCTGAATATCAGGTCCCACCCGCCTCTCACAGCATCTTCCCTATCTGAATCGCTTCCACTGCCCTCTAATCCTTCACTCTCACTTTCCTCATCCACAAATCTTTCATCCTCGCTCAAATTAATGGGGAAATCGTCGCTTTCTCGGTCCGAATCACTCTCGCTGCTGGTGGCCATGATTGTAAACAATGTGCAGATGTGAGGAGCTCCACAACCTGTGACGTCACGCGCATATCGTCTGCTACTTCCGGTACAGGCAAGGCTTTTTTATCAGCAACCAAAAGTTGCGAACTTTATTGTCGATGTTCTCTACTAAATCCTTTCAGCAAAAATATGGCAATATCGCGAAATGATCAAGTATGACACATAGAATGGACCTGCTATCCCCGTTTAAATAAGAAAATCGCATTTCAGTAGGCCTTTAAAGGACATGCATGTAAAATCAATGTTGTAACAACATCTTGGGCCTGCTGGGGTGATCGATCCAGATGTCGATACTATTGATACCTTGTTTAGTGTCAGTATTCAATCATATTAAAGTGATAAGATCAATATTCTTCTTTTTCAGTTTTTTGAGTTCTTTACTATAACAAAATTATTGTTTGGCCACTTTTTATATTGTTTACAAACTCTGGGAATAAGTCTCTGGAAACAGGAAAGCTTTGAGAGCAAAACTTGTTTCATTTAAATTGGAGCCAATAGTAGTTTTTGCTTTTTTTATTGTACACTAGACAATTTATTTTGCTTAAAAAAATGTGTATGCAGCTTAGGTGGTTCGGGAGGTCCTCGTTGCACGTCCCACTGGGAGGAGACCCCGCGGCAGGCCAAGGACCAGATTGGGGGATTACGTCTCCTCTCTGGCCTAGGAACGCTTCGGGATTCCCCAGGAGGAAGTTGCTAGTGTTGCTCTGGAGAGGGAAGTCTGGGGGTCTCTGCTGGAGCTGTTGTCCCCGCGACCCGATTCCGGATAAGCAGTTGAAGATAGATGGAAGGATGGACATTTAATACATAATTTGATCAACAACAATACCAGTATATTTTAAATATGATAAGATAAGCTTTATAAAAATGTTATTGTGTTTACTTTAGTTACTAGCTATAAAATATTTTTACTTCTATAATCTTCTGTAGAATTATCGGATCGTGACACAAAATCGTATCGGATCTGAGGCCAAAAATGTTGATGGGGACATCCATACTATTTTCTGTTATAACTTTCAAAATTGACAGGTGAAATTCATCACGAAAAAGACAGCTTTTTACAAACCACAGAAATGAAAATGTTGCACTTATCGATTGACTTTCGCACAAAATCCTACAAATGTATTTACAAGCAAAGGCCTCCACATTGTTGCTAGTGGAATTCAGACAACCCACCAAAATGTCAGTTTTCTACTAATTTCAGGATATTACTTTTTGGGCAAAACCTCCTGAAAAGAACAAGACTAACTCAGGGAAGTAAATGATTTGTGAAGACCTGAAACAGATTCTTATTTTTCAGTCAGTATCTAGACAGGGTCATGCAATTATTTTCTAGCAGAAACATATACATCCTTAACAAGGGAAGAACATCTGGAAGATATCTATTGAACTATAAATGGCCCTTTGTGCTGTCACACTGATCTCTCACTCTTGTTTTTGATTTGTGTTACCTTAACTAGTCCACAGCTGTAATACTTTTAACTGTGCGCACATAATGAAAATCAGAATGACTTTTTGCCTCAATTTTGCCCGTTTACTTAGTGCAGATAAACTTTGTGCATGCTCGTTAATTGGACGGTCAGTGAGGCCGCAAGCCGAAATACCATTTTAGTAAGACAACCATACTATAGAACACAACAAATGTTGTTGTGAACCTACCAGCAGAGGTTACATGGTGAAAAAAACATGCATTCAACCATCAATCAGCAGGAGAACATGCAAACTCCAAATTAACGTTTAACTAGATACAAACCTTAGGTATGTGTGATTATTAAATGGTCAAGATGTCCCAAAAACCTGTTGTGATCTCAAACCTAACATGCACGTTATCCAACTATGTGAGAAAACTGGTAGACTACCAGGAGTAAACTCACACATGCAATAAACGACAACAAATACATGTTCAATATAAATAGTACAATATAAAGATTGTCAAGAAAAGGTATTTCTTACTCTTTCTGTGTGCTTTTCACAGTGCCTCTTATGCCCTGTGGTTACTGACACACTAAAATCTCTTCTACTTTGCTCGTACTTTATGTGAGCTGCCCTGCGGCTCTAATAAGCTTTTTAAAAACCAAAATGAAAGAAATTAATTCTGAGTGACGAAGCCATCAGAAGTTTAGAGGGGAACTGCGCTTTTTTTTGGAATTTCGTTCACAAACCTTGGAAGAGACAAACACATATTTGTATTTTATTTATAATTTGTAATAATCGGCTCCTTTCTAGGTTTCCAGCAATGCTGTTAATGGGTGCAATGCATTCTGCCTCTAAATCCTTCTAAAAATGTATCCAAAAACCGCCAAAAATGCTTCATCTACGTTACGTAACCTGTATACTAACCAAGCTGTGGTGACATTGTTATTGTAAAAGCAAAAACTAAGGAACTGTTTTTCTAACGTAGTAACACATCGGCATACTATGGCAAGAGGTAAGCGAGCTTCTGCGTCAACAGCTGAATGGCTTTTGAGTTTGTAATACACAACACAATGCAATAGGACACCATTCGGTACTGACTGAAAAACATCATAATACAGTGTCTGAAAAGTATTAGCCCACATGCCATGGTTTGTTTGTACATAGCCAGCTTGTAATAACAAGCATGATGTGCTGCATGTATCATGACCAATATAGACAGTTGTTTGTTTGGTAAAGCAGGCTGGGGATGTTTTTTTTTTTCTTGTTGACTACAAGTATGTGTCATGTCTGTGATTATGTTTTGTTTTAGTCATGTTCGGTTTTGGTTTTGGACTTTTTGTGCACTTTTATTTGTCACCATAGCAACCATTAGTTTCACCTGGTTCACATCGTCATGTCACGCACCTGTTCACGTTTAGAGTCATGCACCTGTTTTCACTGATCATGTCACTATATAAGTTTTTCTGTTTCTGTTGTTCGTCCTGGCGACATCACACTCCTGCCACTCTGTTCACCCTCATGATCCATGCTGCTCTTTTTTATGCCCCTCTTCTCATGTCAAGTAAGTTTTGTTATTGTTCATAGTTTTTTGCCTTTGTGCTATAGTGTTTTATTTTCATAGCCACGTTTTGTACTTCCGCCTTTGTGCACGCTTTTTGTTAATCCCCTTTTGAGTTAAAATATTAAACATGTCCTCACCTGCACGCCATGTATGGTCCAATTCATTTGCACCACTGGAGAACCAACCACGCCACAGACCGAGTCATGACAGACCAACCATGGCCACGCCAAGCTTCGCCGCCCGACGTGCCACGCCAAGCTTCGCCACCTGCTTCATCTGCAGTTTCCACGTCTGCCACGATGACGACACATCCACCTCGTCGGCCATGGATGTGGCCAGTCCATGGGCGTCCGCCACGCCAAGTGCGCCGACCTCCTCGTCGGCCACGGATGTGGCCCTTCCCGGGTCGCCGCATGACTATGCCTCGGTGGATTCGGGGCCACTTGGCCTGGCGACCCACCGCCATGTCCCCCTCCCTCCCGCCCTCCCATGACTCTTGATCCTGTTTTTTTGTTTTTGGACATCTGGGATCTGTCCGTAAGGGGGCGGGGGTTCTGTCATGTGTGTTCATGTTTTTGTTTTGGCCATGTGTTTGTTTTTTGGACTCTTTTTAGTTCCTGGTTGCACTTCCTTGTTTGTTTGTTTCCATAGCAAACCATTAGTTTCACCTGGTTCACATCCTCATGTCACGCACCTGTCTCACGTTTTCACTAATCATGTCACCAGTATTTAAGGCCATTGTTGCCAGGCAGTCGGCGTGGCGACATCACTCTGTTCACCTCTGCACACTTCATGCCTTGTCAAGTAAGTTTTTTCTATTCATGCCACAGTTAGCGACTTTTGTTCATGTCCTTAGTTTTTTGCCCACGTGCAAGTTTTTGTTTCATAGTCAAGTTTGTACCTCCGCCTTGTGCGCGCCTTTAGTTTGTTCTTTTTGTTATAGTAAAAAATAAATATGTCCTTACCTTCAAGCCTCCAACTTTTATTGCATCTCGGAAAAACAAACCCGCCATAGTCCACATCATGACAGAATGTCGCCAGCACAAGAACGTTTTTCCGCAAAAAAGTTGGACGAGGGAGCGTGGGAAATCCTGCGCGCTATGGAAGCGGAAACACTGCGCTTTTCCCCCAGGGAGCGCAGGGGGCTGATGTGAGGGCCCGGAGGCAAGCTGGTGCCGATCGGCGCGTCGCTCCCGTCCCGGAAACGTCGCCAAGGAAAGACTTCCGCGAGTGGACAGGATGCACCACTCCTGCGGGCTCCTCCCCCTCCGGGCGGAAATAGAAGACAGCCAGCCTGGCAGCTCAAGGAGCACGCCACAGACCTGGTGATTTTTTTTCCAAATTTTGTATCCTGTCAATCCAAGCCACCCAAATTCCATGCCCCGCCCCCCAGGACTCAAGCCACGCCCAAGACACAATTTTTTTTTTCACCCACAAAGCCCAGGTGGGGGAGGAAGAAAGACTTTTTGGACAGTTTGGAGGGGAGGATTCTGCCCCCCTCCTGACCACCCTCCACCCACCCAAAGAAACGATTCCAGACCGCAGGGCGCGCGTCTGGTATCCGCTCCTTGAGGGGGGGGGGCTAGGGCTGGGAATTGTTCAGGTGGGGTGGCTCAGCATCGTCACGCCAAGCCACAGCCTCCAGCACGACCACCACCACCAGTCTTTTGGCCTGCTAAGCCGCAACCCCCGGTCCGGCCACCACCACCAGTTTTTCGGCGAGCCAAGCCGCAACCCCCAGCTAGGCCACCTCTACCTGCACCACGGCTAGCTCCAAAGCTAGCAACATGCCATGCTGCACCACGCCAAGCTCCGGTACCAGCTCCACGCTGCCAAGCTCCGGTACCAGCTCCACGACGCCAAGCTCCGGTACCAGCTCCACGCTAAGCTCCAGTGCTGCCAGTAGCAGCACCACACCAAGCTCAGCTACCTACTCCATGCCAAGTGCCGCCAGTCGCAGCGCCACGCCGCCAAGTGCCGCCAGTCGCAGCGCCACGCCGCCAAGTGCCGCCAGTCGCAGCTTCACGACGCCAAGTGCCGCCAGTCGCAGCTCCACGACGCCAAGTGCCGCCAGTCGCAGCTCCACGACGCCAAGTGCCGCCAGTCGCAGCTCCACGACGCCAAGTGCCGCCAGTCGCAGCGCCACGCCAAGACCAAGACACACCATGCCAAGACCTAGTCCAAGACCCCCCATGCCAAGACCAACCATGCCAACACCAAGTCCAAGAACAACCATGCCAACACCAAGACCAAGTCCAAGACCATCCATGCCAACACCAAGACCAACCATGCCAAGACCAAATCCAATACCAACCATGCCAAGACCAAATCCAAGACCAACCATGCCAAGACCAAGTCCAAGACCAACCATGCCAAGTCCAAGTCTAAGACCAACCATGCCAAGCCCAAGTCCAAGACCAACCATGCCAAGACCAACCATGCCAAGACCAACCATGGCCACGCCAAGCTTCGCCGCCCGACGTGCCACACCAAGCTTCGCCGCCCGACGTTCCACGCCAAGCTTCGCCACCTGCTTCATCTGCAGTTTCCACATCTGCCACGATGACAACGCATCCACCTCGTCGGCCATGGATGTGGCCAGTCCATGGGCGTCCGCCACGCCAGGTACGCCGACCTCCTCGTCGGCCACGGATGTGGCCACTACCTGGTCGGCCGCCACGCCAAGTGCGCCCACCTCCTCGTCGGCCATGGATATGGCCATTCCCGGGTCGCCCACCTCGTCAGGTACAGCGGCGGTCTACACGTCGCCGCCACCTGATCCTGCCCCGGTGGATTCGGGGACACCTGGTCTGGCGACTCACCGCCATGTCCACCTCCCGCCCTCCCATGACTCTCGATCCTGCCTTGTTTTGTTTGTTTTGGACATCTGGGATCTGTCCATAAGGGGGGGGGGGGGCTCTGTCATGTCTGTGATTATGTTTTGTTTTAGTCATGTTCGGTTTTGGTTTTGGACTTTTTGTGCACTTTTATTTGTCACCATAGCAACCATTAGTTTTACCTGGTTCACATCGTCATGTCACGCACCTGTTCACTTTTAGAGTCACGCACCTGTTTTCACTGATCATGTCACTATATACAGTAAGTTTTTCTGTTTCTGTTGTTCGTCCTGGCGACATCACACTCCTGCCAGTCTGTTCACCCTCATGATCCATGCTGCTCTTTTTTATGCCCCTCTTCTCATGTCAAGTAAGTTTTGTTATTGTTCATAGTTTTTTGCCTTTGTGCTATAGTGTTTTATTTTCATAGCCACGTTGTGTACTTCCGCCTTTGTGCGCGCTTTTTGTTAATCCCCTTTTGAGTTAAAATATTAAACATGTCCTCACCTGCACGCCACGTATGGTCCAATTAATTTGCACCACTGGAGAACCAACCACGCCACAGACCGAGTCATGACAGTATGCACTCCATTTCTATCGGCATAGCTTAGCTCCAAGCTCCATGTTTAGAGCGTCAACTCACATCGGTTCTGACTCTCTCGTTTTTTGTCTGCTTTAACGTTTCTCCCTCTCTTCCTGCTTTCTCCCTCTCTTCCTGCTTTCTTAGCTTCTATGAGCAGTACTTTATCCTCTGTATATTCAGCTTCAAAAAGACAAGGTTGTGAATCCTCTTTGTCCAAAAATAGTCATCTTTGTTGTCTGTTACCAAGTCTGCCATGATTTGAACACACACGTTTGTCGACGGAAGTACAAAGTGCTTTGCTATCGGCACTGAAATAAATGTGTCCAGGAAATATAATAATTATAATGACCAAAATATTATAAAATATACTTGCTGTGCGTGTATAAAATGTTGATGGGGGGTTGTTTTAGAGGTTTTGAAGGCTACAATGGTGACTCTCATTAGCCGCATCTTGCAAGCATTTTTTCAATCTTTAGAATCCTAAAAAACAAGAAAACATGTCTTCTTGTCTCTCATAAGGATTGTGAATGACAGGCAAAAAAAAAAAGTGCAAATCACCTTTAAACATTTATTTTAGTGGTGTCAAACAATAACATTTTAATCATGTTACTCAGGTTGCTGTGGATTATTTTCGATTAATCACTATTAAAAAACATTTAGTGCTAATCTACAATAATCGTGTTTAATTTTGCATTAGCAAACAGACTCAAAAAACATGGGAATATACTGTATGTGCACTTAATGTGTTTATTAAACACTTTTCACATAATGTTGATGTTCACAAAAGTTTTTTTCTAAAAAAACACATTTATTCACATTACTGTGGAACTGGTCTTCCTTTTGGGTTATTGATACACTATTTAAAGATGGAAGTGTTTTAGTGAAACCAAATCTCCTTCCTGCAGAGTGTGGATAATACTTAATGTCGGTTGACTGGCCTAGGATGGGTTTTTTTTGTACTCAACAGGGCCGATGTACTGTTTCATATTAAGTTGTTTGGTTCTACCGCGTGTCACTACCAGATCAACTTTTTCCCCTTCATGACGGTAACATTACTGTGACAAACAGCCCAAAATGCCTTGCCAGAGATGTTAGAGTGTCCGCCCTGAGATCGGTAGGTTGTGAGTTCAAACCCAGGCCGAGTCATACCAAAGACTATATGGGACCCATTACCTCCTTGCTTGGCTGTTAGCATCAAGGGTTGGAATTGGGGGTTGAATCACCAAAAATGATTCCCGGAAGCGGCCACCGCTGCTGCTCACTGCTCCCTTCCCCTCCCAGGGGTTGATCAAGGGTGATCGGTCAAATGCAGAGAATAATTTCGCCACACCTAGTGTGTGTGTGACAATCATTGGTACTTTTTTTTTTATAGGGATTTTAGGTCATTACGCGCTGCAGATGGGTTAAAGAGCTCCTCTAATGCTGACAACATTGGCACTTATTTTATCATTCTGAACCTAAAAAAATAAGTCTACAGGTAAATGCCACCAAATAGACACAGTCGTGATTGTATTATTATTTTCTAACACATTTTGTTTGTAGATATTTTGGAACACCCACTTTTTAGCTCCAAAATGTGGGTGGGCTTACATCAACATGCTGATGTCACCTACAGAAGACTGGAGGCAATTTAATATTGCCTAGTATGTGGTTTTTTTTTGTGTGTTTTGGAATCAGGACAATTTTGCACAGAATTTAAAGGAATTATCAAATATATCTGTCAGATGCATTGTTGCAGTTTGTAGCAATTCCAAATGATGGAATATAGGCAAAGTATGGACCTCTCCAGTCAAATTGACTTAATAATTTACAGCGATCATTTTAATGATTCTGACTACAAACAAAACGGATCTTGGTCAGGGTTTGGATGGAAAACAAGTACAAGACTCAAGCAAAATGCAATTCTTAAAACCAGGAGCAACCTTGAGGGGAGAAAGACCGAGTTATAACCTGCGGAAAACAAAGAGAAGGCACTCAAAATTGAGATAAAAACAAGGTAAGCTGCTAATATTCTATTTTGTGTCCTCTTTTACTGATGTTTTCTTCAAGATGCTTGAAGAATGACGAAACAGTCGACAATACAGTACAGTCAGTTAAAAAGAGGCTATGGGTCCGTCAATTTTGTTTAACATTTTTTTATTAAATTAATAATGATGATAGATTAGTCTGTATTAGGGCTGTACTGTATACCGGTACTAATAAAGTACAGCGATACTAATTGATTGAAATCGGTACTATACTACCTTTGTACCGTTCTTTTATCTGCATCGGTGACTACAGAGCCGAGGCGCATGATGTTGAGTGTGTCAAAACGCACACACAATGTGCATACAAGCAATAACATCTTGGAGAGGAAGAATGGCAAAAAACGAAAATTCTACTGGTTAATAAAGAGTGTGCGTGAAGTACAACATGGAGGTATTTGGGCTTCAAATCTAACAATAAAGGTCACACTTTAAACAAGGAAGCGCCGCGCTTCAAGTGTTGCTTTAAAACACGCCTTGCCAATTAGTATTACCACATTTTCTTCAAACTTAGGTAAACATTTAAATAATGAGCATTCAGATCTGCACAAGGAGTTATAAAGAGTGACCGGAAATAATGTATTGTTACAACTGTCCTGCTGTTTGGCTCCGGTGCAGACTGTCGTCAAGGAGCAAAGGTTAGATGTTCCCTTCAGGGTCGATGTTTTCGTTGGCGGTAACACCCTTCACTTTACAATGGGTCTGCTAAGCTCCGCTTTCCGGTCAGAATTCGGGGCTGCCGATTTGTGACATTCTGGTTGCTTTATTATTAGTTTTGCGGGACACAACCGGACCCATTCATCACTGTACTGCGCAGTGCATGCGCTTCCTCTCCCTCTCTTTACTCACCCACTCACTCACTGATGTCACTCAGCCAACACCTTGCCATTCTCACAAACACATATACACTACTCTCATGAGTTAACCAGCTCCCCTGCTGTGCACATGTAGATACATAACATGTAGATACATAACATGTAGATACGTAGACACGCACACAGCTGCTTGGATTGAATATTAGAGGAGTTAAGACGGCCCATCTAACGTCAAGTAGTGCAAGTAAAATGACACGATTTGGTAACAAATTGCTACAATTTGTGTTTTATCTTTAACAAAGGTATGTTTTACCTGCTTCATGGCTTATCTGGGTACATTTATTTTTACATGTATTTTTATTTTTAGTACTTTCTAATAATTGTATTTTCCTAAAGCACAGACCAGGATTGGCAACCATAAATTAAAAATAATTGTATATTATGTTAATAAAGCTTATTTACTATATTCTAATCTAATTCTTGATTATGGAAAATTGTAAATTGTCCTTTGAGTGGTACAAGAAAAACACAATATGTTTAATGCCCTTTAATTTACATTTTATTCTTCTAAAATTGTTCTTTGACTGCAATAGGAAACATATGTTTATCGTATTTTTAGATTTTCTGTTAAAATAAAGCCAAAATAGAATTTTTTTCGTAGTCCTTTAATTTGGAAAAGTATCGCAAAGTATCGATATACATTTTGGTACCGGTACCAAATTATTGCTATCGGGTCATTGTGCCAAGAAACACTGCAAAGTGAGTTTGGCAGACTGAACTGGGTTTGAAATGATAGCTGTTTTAAATCGATCATTTCATTTGTTCGAGCACTAAGTTTCTTATGTTTAGAAATCTGTTATGGGGAGCTATAGCCCACCTTGACAAATGTCATCTTTAAATGATGTTTAATGATTAGTTCTAAAACATTCTGACACAAAAGAGGCATTGATCCATCTTTAACCTTGGGGATTCCACCCCCCCTCATTTCTAATTTTAGCTATTTGCAATTATAGATATTGAACAGTGGGGAAGCAGTGGAGTGTGAGTTGTGATAGTGGCTCCCTCCGGCTGCTGCTGTAATATTGGAACCTGATTGCTTGAGAACTTCTTTCATCGGAAATACAAATTAGAAACATTTTGTTTGCATGGCGCCATTTTATATAGAGCCATTTGTCTTAGTGATAAAAAAAAAAAGGCGTGCGGAGGTGCGGTTGCAGTAACACACAATTGTCCTGAAAAAATTAGCATAAGGTAAAAGTTAATCTCCCCAGTGGTGAGTCACTGGGGAGGTTTGAGATGCAGTTTGGAATTTTGTACATTTGGAGTGCGGAGTCACATTAGGAAATGTTAATCTACAGTTGGATAGTGTTGCTCTGGGGATCCAATCTACTTCTAACACACACACACACGAGCGCATGCACTCACACACACGCGCATGCACACACACAAATATACTGTACATCAAATGGACATAAGTGGGTGGGAACAATGTGAGAGGGCAATCCAATGTTACTGTACAAACCACCTAATTCTATTTGCGGCTGTAACGGCTCATACACAGGAAAAGGTGTTTTAGGATTTGTGGGTATGTGGAAGAAGGTAAAGGGAAGAGGATGTCTGATTCAGTGTGGGTGAGAAAAAACAAGCTTAAAAGAGGAACACAAAATGTGTGTGAGTACATACACACATTTGAGTTATGTCTATATATATATATATATATATATATATATATATATATATATATATATATATATATATATATATATATATATATATATATATATATATATATATATATATATATATATATATATATACAGTGTGTGTGTGTGTGTGTGTGTGTAGAGACGGAGAGAGGGAGACAGAGATCTTGTTATTTATCAGAATGCTGTTATTATTTAAACAGTATATCTTACTGAAATATATCAGTCAAATATCTGCATGCTGATATATAATACACTATAATTGAACTTTGTTTCTGCATGGTAATGTTTATGCGGTGCGTCTGAAGGATAAGGGATGTGTACTTTTCACATTTGAATGGATACAATACTAATCCCCAGGGAAATGACATCTCTAGTCAGCGGTACCAATTTTCAGAAACCACAGACATAAGACTTTACTACACAATAATGCAAATACTGTAACCTGCTTATTCATGCAAAATGTTCACTCAGTGTGCAATATGCATGTCAAAATAGTACTTTTGTTTTATTGTTTGTACTTTAGTGCAATCTATTATTGTGCAACATGTATATGTGTGTATAGGCGTTAATTATGTTTTACTTGTTTACTGTATGTAAAATCTGCACTGCAAGCACATAAATTCACCATTATGGTATAAATACAGTCTATCATAGCCTACTTTTGTGTGTATTCAAGTATGTTAAATTTATATTAAACTTTTTTATTGATTTAACATTTAACACTGAACTGTGTTGTCCAACTGTTACTTGTTTTCTTACACTTCTCTGTCCCATTTGCAAGCATTATAAAGTAGACTTTGCATGCAGTTGCAATCCCAAGACATTGAGTTTGAGTTTGAGTTTGAATTTATTTCGAACATGATACATCAAAATTTCCAGTTTCTCTTTTCAACTTGTTCGAAAAGGAGTAGGAAGAAGCAGAGCTTATTTAATCCTACCCCCTTTCTTTTACATAACAGTTTCTAAACCTTTTGTTCACTTCCTGTTCTCAATGTATTCACAATATACGCCATAAGTAATCACAATGAAAATAAATAATACTCTGTGAAGTAAGTTACATTTCATATGGTGAGATGAGTAAGATTATTTTGAAAATAAATGGATAGATGGATTAAATAAATTCAGAATGGTTATCATCATAGTTCTTCTTCTTTGTACTTTGTAAACACTTTAAGTTTGAAGAGTTTCTTGAAGTGGATCATATTAGTACATTGTTTGATTGCTTTGCTTAATCCATTCCATAATTTAATTCCACATACAGATATACTGAAGGTCTTAAAGAGTTGTACGTGCGTACACATGTTTTTAATTACATTACATTAGATGGCAATAGTTTATAAACTACGGTGTGTTGCTTTAGCTAGAAAGTAGTCTTTGCCATGAATTTGAATGTGCCAGTCTTTTTTTTGCACCTTACAAAGTGTTTATACTGTAAGTATTATATTTATCACACAATAGATGTTTAATTGTAACATACATCTTAGTTGACCAATTATGGAGGTGTACCATGCAAATGTCCTGATGCTAATCAGTAGCATGTCCATGGAAAATTCTATGTAAATTAAGATTAAATGAGCACATTTTGAAAAGTGGAATCTTAATGTACTTTTGACCACCTTCGTTCTACTTGGTTGGCATGGAACATTTTTAACATTACCTAGAGGCACTCTGGCTGAGTCCCCTCTGAGTGTTTGACCGCTTGTTTCTTGGCCATATACATATGAAATTACCAAATTTGGGGCCCATTCGTATGTAAGATATACAGTAAGTGACTATTGTTGAAGGGAGTTGCCTGCTTGCCTGAGGAATATATAACACATACTGTAGGTTAGATCGGTCAGAGATCAATATCATATGTATCCTCAAGGAAGAGTTGGAAAAATCTGATCACTGTAGTGAGCAGTTTTAAAATCAAGGGCCTAATCCCAGGAATACGGTCAAGCAACATCTATAAGAAGAGACTACACTGTTCCAAAGAACCAAGTTAAGATGGATGAAAAGGAACACCTCCACCTGTCAGAGCGTAGAAAGGACTATATTGTATTAGGGGGACAAAACGTGAGGGAGTCAAAACTTGTGAGGAGCAATTGTTCTACAGATTACCAAATTTTCAGACTGTAAGGTGCATTTAAAATCCTTAAATGTTCTCAAAAATCGACAGTGCGCCTTTTAACCTAATGTACGGCTTAAATCTGGTTGCGCTTGCCGACCTCGAAGCAATTTTATTTGGTACAAGGTGTCATGACAAGTGTGACCGATAACAGATGCAGAGTGGACTGCAAGATGATGCTAGCAAGCAGGTTTAAAATATTGCTGTTTCATTGACAATATAGAAAACTATACTCTGCGCTCAAAAATCTGTCAACATGTTTCAGTATGACTTTGGTAAGCTATGAAGCTGCACCGCGTACCGTTCTAACTTATATATTATTGTTGTCGAAGTGAGGCCTGTAAATAAGACCGCCCACAAAACGGCGCATTCTGAAGAGACGGTCATAAAGCGTCTTGAAGATGGCCTGTAAAACATAATCTATGCAACATTTTTACCAAAGAACCACTGGGGAGGGTGACTCGTCCTTCCAGGATCTCTTCAAAGTTTTTCCTCACATTCTACATGTTTATGAACCGTAGCAGTAGTTCAACAAAAACAGTCAGGTTCCAATAATATGATTATATCAAAAGAACATTAAAATGTCTTTGCATCTATTAAAAAAGGGCAAATCAAGAATGGGTGCTGAATGCGGTACTTTAATAGGCACCGATTGTCCCACAATGCATTGCCTTCAGCCATATTGGAAGGCTCGAGTCACTGTTCACGATAGCGTTACATGTTATATTTCCGAACTATTCCGCGAAAAATAATATTGCACCGGCTGTGATACAATGAAGAAATACTGTGAGTCACTCGGTAAGAAGTTGCTCGGTCGTTACAAGGACCAAACAGCCGTAATTGGACGTTAGGATCCTTACCAAATCGAAAAGTCTAGGTGGAGCAAAGACCACGACATCTTCCGCGATGTCTTATACCCAGACATGGTAAACTACTTAATGTTTCAAACCAGCCCATTTTACACCTTAAAGGACTTTCAAACTTATAAGAGCCTTGACAGCTACAGCATGACCGGTTTGTTTGTGGATGGGTTATTGACATTTGTGTTTATTTGCATAAACCCACTGGACTATGTGTCGTCAAGGCTCGAGTCATGCACTCGCAGAAATGATCCGACCAAAGTTTGACACCCTGGATAATCACAAATAAATCATCTAAGGTCATCTCAGCACGAAGAGAGTAAGGCAGGGTTGGGCAAATGCTGTTCTAATGTCGTTTCACTTTTGTTTAAAATGTGGAGGCTACAGTTCGGATGAGAGAAGTGAGTACAGTTTAACTATGTTTTTATTAATACAACTACTGTCAAAGTTATTTGACCAAGCAAATCAAGTTATTGCAAAGTGGGGCTGTCATTAATTTCAGATGCATTCCTACTGACCAAATATTCTTAATTACCTGAAATGAAATGATCCGAAAAAAAACCCACAAAGTTGTTCTTAGCACGTCCCATTGGATCGGTTGATTACAGCAATCCATTCTCGCCTTCGCCATTCACTCTTATGTTCAGCCACTTTGTCTATCCAGAAATAGGCTTAGGAATTCGATAAAGCTCGTACTACCTCTCCCACCTCGATTGCGGCATTTGACAATTCCCCACGTCGTCGGCATTATTAGTATGACTGGATGAATGATCAGCAACAATGAGCATGTTTACAAACGAAGCCTACTAATATGGCCACCGGCAATGCATTGTGGGAAATGTAGAATTATCTGTAGCCCTCTATAGATCCGGTAAGAAAGTTGAGGGTCAGCAACAACTTTTTAAACTCCACTCAATATATATGACACAGTGCTAGTTGGACAAAAAGATGTTCAACAGCTAAATGTAGCTCCACAGCCTCTGTCAATTTTCCCCCCGGTACTGAATTCAAGGATGACCATTGACACGTTGATTTATTCCGCTCTCTCACTCTCTCTCTCTCTCTCTCTCTCTCTCTCTCTCTCTCTCTCTCTCTCTCTCTCTCTCTCTCTCTCTCTCTCTCTCTCTCTCGCTCTCCAATCCATCACAAGTAAGGACTGTTGGTCCAGATGCCCACTAAGTTTCACCACAGATGTTCCGTCAATCAATTTGTGCAATCGCGTTAATACATGCATACATTAAAATAATGTGCAAGACTAGCCAAACAACGCAAACGTCACGTGTAAAGATGACAAAACACAGATGTTCCACCAGGGAAGTATTTGAGGATTTTGTAGTTCCACTAGGAGTTGATTTGTCATGCATGTAAACTGTTATCTGCAGTAACAAGATAATGATCAGCAGATTAGTGCCATATGGGAAGAAAAAATATGTTTTTAAATGTCCGAGAGGATTTGGATGTTGATGATACCTTTTTTTTTAACAAAACACTCTTTGCCATCCACATTCATGTTATCATGCTCCAACCTGTTGTGTTTTGCTATGTTTTAAAACATGCAGCAGACAACTATAATATGCACCACTTTTTCTGGGTGTTTTAGTAGGAGTCCTGCAATGCCATTTACAACAGAACCCACCTTTTAGTGTGCCAAATTAAGGTACGCACGGGGAGACAAAGTGCGAGTGCACTCCAATGATCCAGGGGCAAGAAAATGCATGTTGTAAGAAGTTTAGTTTTTTGTATTTAAGAGATATGTTAATATATCTACCATATTAGTGTATAAGTTTGCGCAAACATGTGTGCAAACGTGCTAAATACAGATGCACAACAG
This sequence comes from Entelurus aequoreus, assembly GCF_033978785.1. Taxonomy (NCBI): domain Eukaryota; kingdom Metazoa; phylum Chordata; class Actinopteri; order Syngnathiformes; family Syngnathidae; genus Entelurus; species Entelurus aequoreus. The sequence continues at coordinate 37,516,477 of NC_084732.1, read as the reverse complement.
CGATCCCAAAACAGTTTCATGCTCGATAAATCACATTGCAAGCGTTAAGATTAAGATTAAAGATTAAAGTACCAATGATTGTCACACACACACTAGATGTGGTGAAATTTGTCCTCTGCATTTGACCCATCCCCTTGGGGAGCAGTGGGCAGCAAAATGGTTATAATTGCACTGCTTCCTGCTATTGTGAGCATTCTAATAATCTGCATATTTTCTGCATAGACATGAAGACACGTTAAATGGATTGCACTCTCTATTTTGCTCATTTAAAGGATGCAATTCTCTGCGCACAAGATTAGTAGACCACCTTTGCGCGTGCTATCAAGTGTGCACCAATTTTAATACACGCATACCTTTAGTAGATCAGGCCCTACATGAGGAATTTTGAAATAATTTGTTATTGTTCTGATCTACTTAAAAGTAAGTTCTTTTAGTACAAAATACAGGCTAAAAATATCATACAACTCAAAGTGTCAAGTTATGATTTAGAAGAGCTACTACACTGTGATCTAAATGCTAATTAGTGTCATTCAAATTGCTACAAAGCTCTGTCAATCATCAGGTTTTCAAAGCATAGCAAGGCTTTCAACAGCATGATGATAATGTTTTTTTGTGGGGGTTTTTAGAAGCCCAACAAAAGAAAAAATATATACGTATAATCAGTGTAAGAATTGATACAAACAGTTCTTAAGGTCTCAATGGATTACTGCATAGATGAGGGTGCCAGCAAATTAGCAAAACAGGAACGCCACAAAGAAAAGATAGCCCTGCTGTTACTATTGGGGAAAAAAGAGAAATCCCCCTTTTGATAAATTGAATTCCTGCTGGATGGAGCCACCTGACTGTTTTGCAAGCCTGTGACCAGACTGACACTGTGCCAAAGTATTTCAAAGTACAAACTTTGTGATGAGTGACAATGTAAAGAAGTACTACAAAATGATCAACCTTCTTTGGTCATCTTGTTGGCCTAGGAAAATGCCTAAAACCTTGTCTATTTTGAATTGAGGCTGCTTAAAAATGTGCATAAACCACCTGTAGATGTGTCACTTTCATGTGACATTTCCTTCTGCAAGTTATGTTATACTATGCTGTACATGTACTGTAATACTGTGAATTAAAATGCATATGTGTAAATGGATAGATAATGTAGATAGATTATTTATTTTAATTATTTGCTGTCTCCTGTTATTTCCGTTGACTTCCTTCCTGTCAGTTTTTACTCTCCGTCTTCTACCTCACTCTTGCTTCATCAGTCCCCCCCCCCCACACTTTGCCGTCTCCTGACTACGGCTCCACAATTTAAATGCCATCACTACAGCTCATAAAGCACTTATAATCTAGACTATAAAAGGAGAAAAAACACTGTACTGCCATATTAAACATAGCATGGCCGCATGTGCTGGGACCAATACAGCGTCCAAATCTAGAGCAGGTTTGTAGAGTTACTTCAGGATGTATATTTAATATTTTGAATGCAAAATGTAAAAAAATAATAGTTGCAAATACTCTAATACAGTGGTCCCCAACCTTTTTGTAACTGCGGACCGGTCAACGCTTGAAAATTTGCCCCCACAGACCGGGGGGGGGTGGTCTTTTTTTATTTTATTGTTTTTTTTGTCATAAAAAAAATTAAATCATGTGTGCTTACGGACTGTATCCCTGCAGACTGTATTGATATATATTGATATATAATGTAGGAACCAGAAATATTAATAACAGAAAGAAACAACCTTTTTGTGCAAATGATGTAAATGCGGGAGGGAGGTTTTTTGGGTTGGTGCACTTACTGTAAGTGTATCTTGTGTTTTTCTTATGTTGATTTAATTTTAAAAAAAATAATAATAATAATAATCCCTTTTTTTTTTTTTTTTTTTTTTTTTTTTAATTTCTTGTGCGGCCCGGTACCAATCGATCCACAGGCCGGTACCGGGCCGTAGCCCGGTGGTTGGGGACCACTGCTCTAATATACGTCATTCCCTCATGAATCACTTATAGCCAGCACTCTGACACCTTTGCTTGGGGCTGATCCGTCATATAGAGTAGACATCATTATCATTAGCACATATATATATATATATATATATATATATATATATATATATATATATATATATATATATATATATATATATATATATATATATATATATATATACATACATATAGTGCAAACATACAATCGATCCTAACTATTTACTATTATGTTCCAAGAACCAAGAAGTAGGCCAATAGCAAAAAACTTAGAATAGTGGCTGCACCCAAAAAAAGCAATTTTTGATCCTCTAAACTAGGTCTGTCTTCGACTAAGGAATTTCATAGTCGAATCCGATTCATTAGATTTGGCCCATTGTTGACGATCCGTCAAATAAATCTCCGGATTTTTTTTTAAGAGAAATGAACTGATAATGATGTGTAGTGATGTCACTATAGATGTCAGTAATGTCACATCGATGTGGTCGAGCACTTTATTTTTGTTAATATTCCAAGGTAATTAAATATATGAATATATTTATTATATTATAGGAATATAGTTGCTCATCAATGAACAGAATAAAGATCAGATTTGCGACTTTTCCCACCTCATAAAGAAAGGCTAAACCACAGTTTTGAGATTCTCAGCTCTGGCGCAGCACCAGGAGGACATCGAACTTCCCTAAGTAGAGGACTTTAAAGTCATTATTAAGTTTCTGTATGTGAACCAGAAGAATGATCATGGCCTTTGTAAAAAGAGCGCTACACTTTCAAGTTTGACAGCGCTGCGTCCCAACGGGCTTTGATTACGTCTGCCATGTAGAAAAATGTTTCCAACATATTTGGTCAAATATTCTTGTTTGCAGACCAATAGATTTTAAATAATACGTGATGGCCAAAACAGAGCTGGCTGTTTATGCGAGGTCACACCACCAAGCAGCAACCTTGTGACAGCCGAAATTAAAAGCAGATTAGAATTATTTTCTAAAAACTAATTGTGTAAACAAGAGTCTTTCAATAATATTTGAAATAGAAATGATGAAGGCAATCAATCTACCCTCCTAAAACACCTGTTGTTCACTCCAAACTGCAGCAATGATTCCAATGAGTTAATAAGATTTTTGGCCAACCTTTTACTTTTTGTATTTCTTCCTCCTTCTCACTCTCCCTCCAGCATCCTCCTTGGCTATTGGTTCCTATAGTGACACATCTCTGATGCATTCTATTCTGTTACTATGGTAACTGACCTACCGTTGAAATCCTGCTCTGTGATCTTTGTGTCGTGTCATTAGTGTGTGTGTTTGTGGGTATGTGTCTGTGTGTACATTTGTTACCAACAGACACATCACATTATTATTTAGTAATCATCACAGATGGCAATGAGGTGGAGACCTGTCCAGGGTGTATCCTACCTTTCCCCCGACCTCAAAAAGGACAAGCGGTAGAATATCTATGGATGGATGGAAAATTAACAGGAAAAAAATATAAGCAAATGTTTTGTGCAGCTTTTTTAGAACCAATATCATACAGATGACCAACATTTCACCAATACATTCTCTTTGTGTATTTTTTGCACCTGAAAATGAATCTGGCAGTCATTCCCGTTAAAATCAATCCGTTTTTGAGTAATGGGTAGATAATTAACTGTACTTGGAACACACACTTTACATCGCAAGACTCAATATGCCGTCCCCTCCTGGTGTGACGTCAGCTACAGCAATATTTTTTCAACCACTGTGCCGCGACACACTAGTGTGCCTTGAGATACAGTCTGGTGTGCCGTGGGAGATTATCTAGTTTCACCTACAAACGTTTGTATTTGGGTTAAAGATATTTTTTGCAAACCCGTAATTATAATCTGCAAATTATGTGTTGTTGTTGAGTGTCGGTGCTGTCTAGAACTCGGCAGAGTAACCGTGTAATACTCTTCCATATCATATCATGGGTATTTTCCTAAGTTTTTTAAAAAATCTTCTATTATAGAGAGAGAGAGAGAGAGAGAGAGAGAGTGAGAGAGAAATATCCATATATATACAGTGTATATGTAAATAATGATTATAATGATAGATAATAATGACAAAATTGCAAGTTTTTTCATATACATGTATATATTTGTATATACATATTTACTTTTTTGCATTTATATATTTATATACAAATATATGTATAGCCCCGAGCAAAGGTGTCACAGTGCTGGCTATTTGAGGTGTCGTGTTTATTATTTGAAGTGATTCATGAGGGAATGGCGCCTATTAGAGTATTTGAAACTATTTTTTTTTTACATTATAAATGTGAAAAAGACTTGCAATTTTGTCATCATTACCATGATTTCTTGCAGGGTATATATATATATATATATATATATATATATATATATATATATATATATATGTGGGAAAAATCACAAGACTATTTCATCTCTACAGGCCTGTTTCATGAGGGGTTTCCTCAATTATCAGGAGAGAGAAAAAAATCTCCTAGTGATTGAGGAAACCCCTCATGAAACAGGCCTGTAGAGATTAAATAGTCTTGTGATTTTTCCCACACATACATATTACGCTCTACCACGGTATCGAGAACTATTTTTTTTTGGATAATCTAATTAAGACATATATACATATATATATATATATATATATATATATATATATATATATATATATATATATATATATATATATATATATATATATATATATATATATATAGTATTATTTATTTATATAATATATATATATATATATATATATATATATATATATATATATATATATATATATATATATACATACACATACATTTATATAATATTATTTATTTATATAATATATATATATGTATATATATATATATATATATATATATATATATACATATGTATATATATATATATATATATATATATATATATATATATATATATATATATATATATATTTATATATATATATATATATATATATATATATATATATATATATATATATATTTATATATATATATAAATATGTATATATATATATATATATATATATATATATATATATACATATGTATATATATATATATATATATATATATATATATATATATATATATATATATATATATATATATATTTATATATATATATATATATATAATATATATATATATATATATATATATATATATATATATATATATATATTTATATATATATATATATATATATATATATATATATATTTATATATATAAATAGATGTATTTATTTATATATTTATAAATATATATATATATATATATATATATATATATATATATATATATATACATATATATTTATATATTTATATATATATATATATATATATATATATATATATATATATGTATATATATATATATATATAGAGAGAGAGAGAGAGAGAGAGAGAGAGAGAGAGAGAGAGAGAGAGAGAGAGAGAGAGAGAGAGAGTGTATATCTATATATAGATATATAATATACAGATATTAAATATATGTGTTGAATTAAACCTCTGCCTTGTTTTTAATCAATACTTAGGCTTACTATTCTACTATATTTTGATCTTGGTCATTATGGTGCTACTGGTCTAAAAGAATATGACACCCCCATCCTGAATTTTAAATCCAGCACAATATAACAAAACAAATACTCTGAAGCTTTCAAAGGAGGATATCAGCCCTGTCTTCCGCAGTCTAATAAATAATATTATGAATCAAGAAGCATTGCCGCAATGATGCGCGTATCTCTGCTATATGTATGCAGTCCAGCATTTCCTAAGAGAATGAAACATTTACGACGATGCAATAGCCGTATAGGGATGTCAAATTTGATGTCTGCCTCAAGGGCACCGTAGAATCGTTTTGTGAGCGACCACCTTTCATTGCTTTGATTTCAAAAGACTTTTCAGAGGTAAGGATATAGCAGAAGGCCTCGCACAGACACACAGTACTAAGCCACCTGACACGTTTGTGATTCAATGCCTTGTTCAAGGGCACTTCAAGAGTCTAACACCAACCAGTCCTTTTGCTACACACAGCAGCGACTTCTTGAACTAAGGCTGAACTCACAACTTAGCTGTTATACATTGTTATGTTTCAAAGGTTTGTCTGTAAAGATTCATATTCAGGTAATGCTTAAAGTAGAGAAAATATAACACATAATGGGAATAAAAAAGGCCAAACACTTCTCAAGAGTTTTTTCGTCCTGTTGGTAACACAACACAACAATCATGAAAAAAAGGACAATGTTGTAATCTCTGTACACAAAAAGCACAATATTATGTTGCCCATGTCTATTCCTCGTCAAAAATTAGCACCACTGCGAATTCTGCCTCACACAAAAGTCAGAAGTTGGCATCAATTCAAAGCAATTTGAGATAGAGCATTTGGTTTTAATATGTTTAATCAATACAAAACAGCTTTTTCCACCTCGCCATGAATTTAGCAAGTTGTTTACTACTGCATTGTAATGCTTTTTAAATATAATTTCTCAGAATCTCTCATTTGATAGTTTAAGTGTGTGTTATAAAACAGCTGGTTGTCTATTCTTCATAACGGCTTCTCTTTTTTTTTGTTGCATATGCTTAACCATTAAATCCCATTGCAGTTGCCCATTGCCAATCGATACATTCTATCATTTAGATTTGACACCTAAAATTTGCTTCTTATTAAAAGGGAAAGAAAACTTCTCAGAGAAGCGGAACCCTAAACTTTGACTATCCCTCAGGTTGTATAACTTGCACACAGACCAATATTAATATGGTTTGAAATAACCTTTAACGTGAGACTTTTACTGTTTGGATTTTTTTGTGAAGCTATCCCAGTGATGACCAAAAGGAAACTTTTTGCAACATATTGGAAGCGTAGCAATATATGTGGTAGGCAGCCTTGATACACTCTGTCCAGGCTGCTCAGTACAATATTGTTAAGTCACTTGCACCCCCCTCCCCTTTATATTTAGGGTTTTACTGTTTTTATACCTTGTTTTTATACCTTGTTTTTAACAGCGGTTATTTTTTTTGTACTAACTCGTTAATAACGTCATATAGATATAAATAAATGTTTGATAATGATGACAGTTAAACCATTAATTGAATACATCTAAAATAAACTGATTTGAAATAATAATAAAACAGTTGTGGTCAACCTAAGAGGTTGTACTGTACTTAAATGACTTAGATGCACTGACTCATAGAATTCTATGCAAAATCAACAGGGCATTTGGAAAGGCTCTGATCAAGTCAAACACATCAAGTCAATTGAGATATGCACTGTTTATATTTTCTATAACTAGTAGTATTTGGAAGGTTGAACTTGATTAGCAACTTATAAAATAAAAACCTAGTACAAACCCTGTTTCCATATGAGTTGGGAAATTGTGTTAGATGTAAATATAAACGGAATACAATGATTTGCAAATCCTTTTCAACCCATATTCAATTGAATGCGCTACAAAGACAAGATATTTGATGTTCAAACTCATAAACTTATTTTTTTTTGCAAATAATAATTAACTTAGAATTTCATGACTGCAAAACGTGCCAAAGTAGTTATAAATAAATGATAAATGGGTTATACTTGTATAGCGCTTTTCTACCTTCAAGGTACTCAAAGCGCTTTGACAGTATTTCCACATTCACCCATTCACACACACATTCACACACTGATGGCGGGAGCTGCCATGCAAGGCGCTAACCAGCAGCCATCAGGAGCAAGGGTGAAGTGTCTTGCCCAAGGACACAACGGACATGACTAGGATGGTAGAAGGTGGGGATTGAACCCCAGTAACCAGCAACCCTCCGATTGCTGACACGGCCACTCTACCAACTTCGCTACGCCGTCCCCAAGTTGGGAAAGGGCATGTTCACCACTGTGTTACATGGCCTTTCCTTTTAACAACACTCAGTAAACGTTTGGGAACTGAGGAGACACATTTTTTAAGCTTCTCAGGTGGAATTCTTTCCCATTCTTGCTTGATGTACAGCTTAAGTTGTTCAACAGTCCGGGGGTCTCCGTTGTGGCATTTTAGGCTTCATAATGTGCCACACATTTTCAATGGGATACAGGTCTGGACTACAGGCAGGCCAGTCTAGTACCCGCACGTTGATGTAACACGTGGCTTGGCATTGTCTTGCTGAAATAAGCAACATATGCTGCCCCAAAACCTGCATGTACCTTTCACCATTAATGGCGCATTCACAGATGTGTAAGTTACACATGTCTTGGGCACTAATACACCCCCATACCATCACAGATGCTGGCTTTTCAACTTTGCGCCTATAACAATCCGAATGGTTCTTTTCCTGTTCGGTTCAGAGGACACGACGTCCACAGTTTCCAAAAACAATTTGAAATGTGGACTCGTCAGACCACAGAACACTTTTCCACTTTGTATCAGTCCATCTTAGATGAGCTCAGGCCCAGCGAAGCCGACGGCGTTTCTGGGTGTTGTTGATAAACAGTTTTCGCCTTGCATAGGAGAGTTTTAACTTGCACTTACAGATGTAGCGACCAACTGTAGTTACTGACAGTGGGTTTCTGAAGTGTTCCTGAGCCCATGTGGTGATATTCTTTACACACTGATGTCGCTTGTTGATGCAGTACAGCCTGAGGGATCGAAGGTCACAGGCTTAGCTGCTTACGTACAGTGATTTCTCCAGATTCTCTGAACCCTTTGATGATATTACGGACCGTAGAGGGTGAAATCCCTAAATTCCTTGCAATAGCTGCTTGAGAAAGGTTTTTCATAAACTGTTCAACAATTTGCTCAGGCATTTGTTGACAAAGTGGTGACCCTCGCCCCATCCTTGTTTGTGAATGACTGAGCATTTCATGGAATTTACTTTTATACCCAATCATGGCACCCACCTGTTCCCAATTTGCCTGTTCACCTGTGGGATGTTCCAAATAAGTGTTTGATGAGCATTCCTCAACTTTATCAGTATTTATTGCCACCTTTCCCAACTTCTTTGTCACGTGTTGCTGGCATCAAAAGTCTAAAGTTAATGATTATTTGCAAAAAAAAAAAAGTTTATCAGTTTGAACATCAAATATTTTGTCTTTGTAGTGCATTCAATTGAATATGGGTTGAAAATGATTTGCAAATCATTGTATTCCGTTTATGTTTACATCTAACACAATTTACCAACTCATATGGAAACGGGTTTTGTATTATTAATGGTGGTGAATTGGTAAATTGTCTTCACATAGTCTTAAAGGGGAACTGTGCTTTTTGGGGGGATTTTGCCTATCATTCACAATCTTTATGAGAGACAAGAACACATATGTCTTTTTTTTTTAAATTAGAATTTTAAAGATGATAAAAAAACGCTTTGAAGGTGCAGCTAATGGGACCGTTGTAGCCTTTAAAGCCCTCTAAGACAGTGGTTCTCAACCTTATTTCAGTTATTTACCCCCTGTGACCATTTTTTAAATTAAAGTACCCCCTAATCAGAGCAAAGCATTTTTGGTTGAAAAAAAAGAGACAAAGAAGTAAAATACAGCACTATGTCATCGGTTTCTAAATTATTAAATTGTATAACAGTGCAAAATATTGCTCTTTTGTTGTGGTCTTTCTTGAACTATTTGAAAAAAAAATATATAAAAATAACTAAAAACTTGTTGAAAAATAAACAAGTGATTCAATTATAAATAAATATTTCTACACAGACTTTGACTTAGACTTCCTTTTTATTGTCATTCAAATTTGAATTTTACAGCACAGATAAGAAATAAATTTTGTTACATAAGCTCATGGTAGTGCAGGATAAAAAAAGCAATAAGGTGCATATATAAATAAATAAATATATATAAATAATATATAAATATATTTATAAAATAAATAAATATATATAATATATATAAATAAATAGATTACTGTACAGATAAATATATTGCACTTTTTCACATGCGTCCACATTTATGGATGTATGTTATATTGTCTTTTTTTATTCCAGCGAGTTAATCCATTTTGGGGGGAGTTGAGGGGATAATTTAATTATGATGCGTTCAAGAGTCTTACGGCCTGAGGGAAGAAGCTGTTCCAGAACCTGGAGGTTCTGCTTCGGAGGCTGCGGAACATCTTTCTAGAGTCCAGCAGTGAAAACAGTCCTTGGTGGGGGTGGGAGGAGTCTTTGCAGATTTTCAACTTAAAGTGCCCTCTTCGGAGATTGTAATAGAGATCCATCTGGATTCATAAACTTAATTCTAAACATTTCTTCACAAAAATCTTTAACATCAATATTTATGGAACATGTCCACAAAAAATCTAGCTGTCAACACTGAATATTGCATTGTTGCATTTCTTTTCACAGTTCTTTTTGACAGACATTTAAAAAAAATCTAACGCACCCCTTGGCATACCTTCAAGTACCCCCAGGGGTACGCGTACCCCCATTTGAGAACCACTGCTCTAAGACCACGTCAAAACCCTCCATCAACGTTTTATATACACAGTACAAGTCCATATATAATGTAGTAACAGACGTGTTCATAACAATATGTTATATGTACAATATTTACAGTAGTTTGATCATTTTAATCATTTCCGGGACTGACTTCTTCCGCTCATTGATTTTTGTTTCCATAGCAACACATGTCTAACTTCCAGTGCGTTCCTACTTCCGGATACAAAACGCTTGTGTGTCTTCTAATCATGGCAGCCTTGCTAACAAACAACAAAGATGACTATTTTTGGACAATTGAGGATTCACAACCTTACATTTTTTAAGATGAATGAAAAAAGGATTAACTGCTGCTTCTAAAAGCGAGCACGAAGAACAGGATGAAACGTTGGAGCAGACTGAAGCCGATAGAGTGAGGTGAAATTGACTCAAAGCTGCAAATGTAAAATTTGGAGACAAGCTATTTTGACATTAATGGTGTGCTTACCCCAAATAAACCAGAAAAAAGCCAGCTGGACCAAAGAGATAACTCTTTAGATTGATACACACAGCACATCAGGCGTGTGTCATGACAGACAGCATATGCTGTATAGCTAGCTGTGTACAAACAAAACATGAAATGTGGGCTAATACTTTACTGATACTGTAATATGATTGTTCATGTTTTTCAGTCAGTACAGATTGGTGTCCTATCGTAGTGTTGTGCATTACAAACTCAAACGCGTTTCGTGCTGACGTAGAAGCTAGCTTATCTCTCATCGTAGTTAGCTTTTACGGCTAATACCGTAGCACGCCGATGTGTTACTACAATAGAAAAAACGCTCCTCAGTGTTCGCTCTTACAATACCAATGCCGCTACAGTTTGGTTATAATAGAGGTTATGGAACATAAATTAAGTTTTGGTGACAATTTTTTTAATGCATTTTTAAAGTAATTTAGCGGTAGAATTGATTGCTCTAATTAGCTGCATTGCTAGCTACCTAGAATGAGCCGAATGTTACATGTTAGAATGCACAAAAAAAACTAAACCTTTTGTCTTCTTGTCTCCCATAATGATTGTGATCGATAGACAAAATTCCCCAAAAACAGTGCAGTTCCCTTTTAAGATTGCTAAGATCATTGTTTGATCCTATTTATTATTCAGACTATTTCTTTATTGGTTATGTTCCTTGTTCAGGTAAAGCGCTGTGGTTATTTCATTTCTTATCTTTATTATGCATACAATATGAGTTTTATAGGTCGAAAACAAGATATTATTTTGGGCCACAAAAAAATAAATAAAGCTGGCACTGAAAATACTGCACAAAGGCTGAGGTAGCTTGTATGTAAGTGCTCACCTTTGTATCATAAGAATGATAATGTATGAGATTTATACAGCACTTTTCTAAACACGCAAATCGCTTCACAGAAAACTGAAAACCCATCATTCATTCACTCCACATTCACAAAATGATGGTGGTAAACTCAGAGGTGGGTAGTAGCGTGCTACATTTACTCCGTTACATCTACTTGAGTAACTTTTGGGATAAATTGTACTTCTAAGAGTAGTTTTAATGCAACATACTTTTACTTTTACTTGAGTATATTTATAGAGAAGCAACACTACTTTTACTCAGCTCCATTTATCTACATTCAGCTCGCTACTCGCTACTAATTTTTATCGATATGTTAATGCACGTTTTGTTTTTTTTGGTTTGTCAGACAGACCTTCAAAGTAAGATCTATCCAATGCCTGCGTTTCATCCAATCAGATACAGTCACTGGTGACGTTGTACTCCGTTTCACCAATCAAACAGAGCCAGGCGGTCACATGACCGTCACACGTGGACCCCGACTTAAACAAGTTGAAAAATGTATTCGGGTGTTACCATTTAGTGGTCAATTGTACGGAATATGTACTGTACTGTGCAATCTAATAATAAAAGTTTCAATCAATCAATCAAAAGTGTGAAGGAAAAAAGACACTTTTTTATTTCAACCGTACCTCCCCAAAAGCCTAAAGACTGACCGCACAGTCTTCACAATAAAAGTGCCGCTCCACCACACCTCGTGTGTGTGACAATCATTGGTACTTTAACTTAACTTTAACTTTACATATACAAACTGTAGCACACAAAAAAGAACATTTAATAAAAAAAACATTATTATGGTCTTACCTTTACTTATAAATGAAGTCCATGCGCCCCTCCTTCTGAACAAAAGCATCGATAACAAGTCCCTCTGTCTTGATGGAGATCTTCCTTTAATTATTACCTCCTGCTTCGATTGAAAGTCCAGTTTAGAAAACTGTTTTATTTTATATATATGTAATCCTCCATGTTAAAAGTCCAGGCGAGAGGAAAAAAAAACGATCGCTGCTAACTGTTGCTGCTTGTTGTCACTTATTCTGCAGCCGAGTAGTCGCAAAAATTATCCCTGGGATCACTAGCGCCCTCTACCACCATGAGGCGGGATTACTGCGTGCCGTTTTATTATTGCTCAGCACAAGAAATATGTTACACTCATACAGTTGTTGACAAAATACACTGTACATTATATACCTCAGCTAACTAAAATATGGAAATGTATAATATAATTCATATAGCAATACAGTCTCACTGCACAGCAGGCCAGCAGTTAGCCGAGTCATTGCGCAATCCATGGTGAGGCTCAACTGGCTGCTGATCATCGCAAGTCTCTTCTCAGTATTTGAACGGCAAATGTGAAAATTCAGCGATTTTGAATAAAAATAATTTAAAACTGGTGAAGTTAAATGGAAAATAACTTTATAGTATAATCACTGGATACATATAACAATTTAATTTTTTTTTTTTCTTTTTACATTTTTTTTCTTTTCATGATGGCACGTGAGGCCCCGCCTCACCTGCCTCCCCTGACTGCACGTCACTGGTATATATATATATATATATATATATATATATATATATATATATATATATATATATATATATATATATATATATATATATATATATATATATATATATATATATATATGATATGTGTGTGTATGTATATGTGTATATGAGGTAGATCACCTCGACTTGGTCATTTAAACAGTAGCTCGCCTGCTGAAAAAGTGTGGGCACCCCTGGCTTACATGAATTCAACATCAAATTTGAGCAAGTACCGTGAGTAACGTTAGTAGATATTTTGGCTGTCACCGTAGGCTGATGTTAGCTTCCCTGCTATGAATCACTGTCAAATGTACATCGTGTGGGGACATTTATTAACGCACTGCAGCCTCATAGACAGACAGAGATACACACACACGCACACACTCACGCATGCATACAAACACCATATATCAGTTTATGGTTTGCGTAAAGGCTAACTTGTTATTTTCCTTTGTAATCTATGGTGCTGTTAAGTTATTGTGGCTCAATTTGTCTTAATTTTTATTTATTTTAATGTATTATTATTTAATATATGTTATTGTTTTAGTTGCTTAGGAGATATTCCTGGCTCTGAATTTGCTCATTGCTATTTTTATGTTTTTGTGCATTATTTGTTGCCGTCATCATTAAACGACCAGGTTACTCATCAGTTACTCAGTACTTGAGTAGTTTTTTCACAACATACTTTTTACTTTTACTCAAGTAAATATTTGGGTGACTACTCCTTACTTTTACTTGAGTAATAAATCTCTAAAGTAACAGTACTCTTACTTGAGTACAATCTCTGGCTACTCTAACCACCTCTGGGTAAACTACATTTGTAGCTACAGCTGCCCGGGGTAGACTGCCAATTTGCACCTGCGACCACCACCAAACATTCATTCACATTCATACACCAGTGGGTGGGTAAAGTGTCTTGCCCAAGGACACAACGGTCGTGACCAGGATGGCGGAAGCTGGAATCGAACCTAGAACCCTTAAATTGCTGGCACGTTCGCTCTACCTTTCGAGCCACGCCGTCCCGTATCTACATGTTTTTCATATCCAGTTGGGAAAAAAACGCAACTTCTTTCTAATGTTAGATTTTGACTTGAGCAACAATTTCATCATAAATCAAAGAAGAACGTGAAGGAAGTGTTGCGGTCCTACACAATGATAGACTTTATGTGTGCTGGGTTGTTTTTTTTTCCTGTCAGTTAATTGTTTAACAAGGCACCGTGGGCTGTAGAGGCGGAGTTAACGTCTGATATGCTAATTATCACCATGGAAACACCATCACAGCAGGAAGCGAGAAAACCACTCATTTGATATCTCATTCAATTTCGCCCTTTTTTTTGCTGTTTTTCCTGCGTCCTGCCATCGTTTTTCTCTCCCGTCTGAAATTGTACACTTCTCTCCGCGTCGCCGTCCTTCCAGCTGTCACATACTTCTGCCTCCTATCCCTCTCCCTCCTTGCTTCGCTTTCTTGCAGACAGAAATACATGTGTTGAGGTGCTGAGAGAGGCAAAGGATTGCACAGTGTGTGGAGAGTCTTTCAGATATAACATACTAACTGTCAAGGCAATTTCTCAACAACCACTTTTTTTCTCCCTCGCTTCTTTAAGTGTAAGTGTGTTCAAACACATTCTCATGTTTCTGTCTACCTGATGTCCTCTGTAGAGTATTAACACAAACACACATGCGCATGCCTGCTTGTGTTATCAATCCTCCGTGCAACTTTTTTTTTTCCTCTCTCCAGGACTTTTTTTTGACAACTGTCAACACAAAAACATGCGAGACAAGAGCTAAATTGCTAGGTTGCTGAACTTTGAGACAGGAAACACATCCTCTTTCTATTCAGAGGGTGTTGGGAAATTGAAGGCCCACAATGCTCAGCAAAGCTCTAATGAGCAGTGTCAATAACACAGTTAGTTGCCATGACAGATGATGCTAAATGGGGAAAAGCATTCCAGCACGCACACACACACACACACACACACACACACACACACACACACACACACACACACACACACACACACACACACACACACACACACACACACACACACACACACACACACACACACACACACACACACTCCTGACTCCTCTCCTTATGTTTTAAGAATGATTATGAGCTCATTTGTGACATCAAGTTTGTGCTTTTGTTGATATTTTGCAATCTACACACTCTTGGCTCTCACCCCTTGCAGACTGTGAAGCTATTATCAATTTCCCTAACCCCTGTGATGTATTCATTATGTGATGGATGTGTTTGGCAGAAAGCCACGCTTGTTACTTGTTTACAGCTTCCCAAGATGGCAGACGAACACAAGTAAGACATTTTTCAGGGAACATGGCTGATTATTTTCGTGAACACTTATTCTGCGTGCTTTCATACTGCAACACCAACCCATAAACCATGCTAATTTTAACCATAACCCACACCAGGGCTGCACAATTAATCACATTTTATATGAAAGTAAGCACTTTCACAGCCGTGGAGGCAGAAGAGTTTGTTTTAGAAGCCCTGTGAAGGTGCTTCCACCCATGCCAGAGGCCATTGTGTAAGGGCACAGAGCTCTATGACCACATCCATCCCCTCACTAGCTGGCATTAACAAACCTATACCGGGCGGCTGCAGCCGGTCGCCCCATTTCAGTTCCGTAGAGCAGTGTTTTTCAACCTTTTTTGAGCCAAGGCACATTTTTTGCGTTAAAAAAATCCGGAGGCACATCACCAGCAGAAATCATTAAAAAACTAAACTCAGTTGACAGTAAAAAGTTGTTGTCGCTTTTGTTCGATATGACTTTAAACCATAACCAAGCATGCATCACTATAGATCTTGTCTCAAAGTAGGTGTACTGTCACTACCTGTCACATCACGCCGTGACTTATTTAGAATTGTTTGCTTTTTTCCTGTGTAGTGTTTAAGTTCTTGTCTTGCGCTCCTATTTTAGTGGCTTTTTCTCTTTTTATGGTATTTTCCCGTAGCAGTTTCATGTCTTCCTTTGAGCGATATTTCCCGCATCTACTTTGTTTTAGCAATCAAGAATATTTCAGTTGTTTTTATCCTTCTTTGTGGGGACATTGTTGATTGTCATGTCATGTTTGGATGTACATTGTGAGTCTTTGCCGTCATCCAGCATTCCGTTTTTGTTTACTTTGTAGCCAGTTCAGTTTTAGTTTAATTCTGCGTAGCCTTCCCTAAGCTTCAATGCCTTTTCTTAGGGGCACTCACCTTTTGTTTATTTTTGGTTTAAGCATTAGAGACCTTTTTACCTGCACACTGCCTCCTGTTGTTTCCAACATCTACAAAGCAATTAGCCACCTACTGATATGGAAGAGTATTACACAGTTACTCTAGACAGCACCGACCACTCAACAACAACACATAATTTGCAGACTATAATTACTGGTTTGCAAAAAAATATTTTTAACCCAAAAAGGTGAAATTGGATTATCTCCCACGGCACACCAGACTGTATCTCACGGCACGCACAGTGGTTGAAAAACACTTGCCTGCACAAGACACTGTTTTGTTTTTTGTTATTGTCTTCTTTGAGTCCACTAGCAAGACCAACAGCTAGCCATTGTGCTAAATAAAAATCTGAAGACACATCTCCTTCAAGTGCAAACACGGGCGAGGCACGCTCCCAATTGGAATTCATGCACCACTTGCATATGCGCATGTGCATGAATCCAGAGAATGCGGAGATGTAATTTTGCATTAAAGGACTCTTTCACGTAAGTACAATCCTTACAATATATAATGCTACATTTGTATATATTTTATATTGTATTTTGTCATTTTATACACATTTTTCACACTACAAACGATCAAATGTATGATTAGGTCAAGCGGGGGTGTCCAATTGATGTGCCAATATATGGAACCGCAAATAAAGTTGGATAAAAAGAACTAAAGGCATCATGTAAGAAGAAAAGGTGAATACTAATAATGAACGAAAACACAAAGATGTGTCCTTAAATGTATGGATAAAGTGTATTTAGCCTTTGTATTAGACCAGTGGTTCTTAAGCTGGGTTCGATCGAACCCTAGGGGTTCGGTGAGTTGGCCTCAGGGGTTCGACGGAGTCTCCGCCACGGAGGTAAAGACACATCCGACTTATCGTGTAAATAAAAACTTCTCCCTATCGGCGTATTATGGATGACCCCCAAACAATGTTCCCTCTAATTTTCCATCTGATTTGCAGGTTGTTTAATTGATCGATTGAAACTTTTACTAGTAGATTGCAAAGGAAGAGAATACATTATATGAAACGGTACAGTTTACTCTGTACAGTACATATTCCGTTCAAATGACCACTAAATGGTAACACCCGAATACGTTTTTCAACTTGTTTGAGTCGGGGTCCATGTCAATCAATTCATGGTAATGTGTGTAAGGTGTGTAATTTGTTGTGAGTTCATGCACTGTGTTGGTTTTGTTTTTTGAACAAGGGGATGTTCATGCACGGTTAATTTTGTGCACCAATAAAAAAACATATGACTTTTTCTTGAATTTGAAAAAAAACTACATTTTATTTTTCACTAAAGAAGGGTTCGTTGAATGCGCATATGAAGCTGGTTGGGTTCGGTACCCCCAACAAGGTTAAGAACCACTGTATTAGACTATTGCTTTACAAATACATGATGCCCCACGCCCCATCACTGCAAGTATGATGCCGACCTGTGAGAAAGACTATGTTATAGTTAACATAACGAATAACCGTTATTAATAATCATGATTTAAATACATATCAAAATAATTATTATTTCGGCTATAATCGTGCAGAATTCTGAACACCTTGAGCTCCTCTACCATACTGTACCTCCGCTTGAGGAAGCCCAACAGGTCCTTAATTGGGTTCAGGTCAGGGGAAATACCAGGGGCCTCATGCATTAGGCGTTGCGTGGATTTTCGTACGCAAGAAAAAATGAAGATGTATTAAAGTGTGCGCATGGACTTTTCCAAGCACATTTCTCGTGTTTCCAGCAAACAAAAAAGGGTAGAGATTGTGAGCATGTCAATACTGTGTGCTCCAAGAACCGCAATCATGAAATAAAAAAGAAATGGTTAGACAGAAAGAAGGTGAAGAAAGAAAAAGACAAAACAGAAGAGGGCACCGGAGATAAAGCATTTCTGCTACCCGTTTGAAAAGATAGTCAGTGGATGACTCTGATTACCTCCAATATGAACATTATTTGTGTGACAACAAAATGTGCTCATATACTGTAGCATGCTCACAGCCAGATTAGAGTTTCATGTGAAAATAATGTCATATTTGTTTTCTTTTACATTTAAACATGCCAGCATATCAAAAAGGATTCAAAAGACTTTGACTCTTGTTTGATTACTCAATTTATTATTACAACACAGAAGAGCTACTTGCGGTAGCAGCCGTACGTGACACAATAGGCCTTATTTACAAAGATCCAAACACCACGCGGTAAACAACAGGCGCAAACAATTACAATTGAGTGTACTATTAGTGGGCGTGTTGCATGAGATTTACTAAGACTGCTCACCACGGAGACACTGTCATTTACTGCACATTCATGTTATCACCTGTGGCGTTTTGCTGTTTTCAAACATGGGCCACATCTATCACTTGTTATGGGCATTTTACAAGTAGTCTTGCAGTGCATCTACAATGAAAATCTACAAATAATTTTTTTTTTTTTTTTACCGCCGAAGGTGTGCTCATTGGAAAGAGGTAGCACTTATTCTGTTCAGGACGCAAAAAATGCATTCTTGAAGACATGTTTTTTCCATATAGGAAATATTATAATAATACATATACTATCTGGGGAAAAAATGTATGTCGTGAAAAAATATTAAATGGCACCAAAAGGCATACATTTCATGTGTTTTAATCAGACCCTTAAGTCTTAGAGTAGCTACAAAATTATAAAATTATGTTGATGAATTGACGATAATGTCTAATTTTATACAAGCTGTACACTGACTAAGGATGGATACCTTTCAAATGTAAATTGATACGGTATGATTTGCTGATACCTGGCTATTTATACCAGTACTGTACTCAACTGTACCCATTTACTGTGTTTATGTGTGTGTTCATGTGTTGATAAATGTAAATTTGTTTAGTGATGAAATCAGATTAAAAAATAAAAATAAAAGAAAGAGAACAAATAAAATTCAGTCTAAGCCTGGGCACCTGGAGAGGAGGTCCAGACTGAGGCCAAGGAAAAAAAGGCACTCACGTGACTACAGGGCACCATGTTAGTTTTTCGACATGTAAAAATGTCCTGTTGTGCAGCATGGGGCTGCTCCACCTGCGTGAATTGTGGACAGCTTTTACATCGCTTTCCCGGCAACCCGGAAAGAAGACAAGTTTGGGAAGTGAAGATTTGTCATCAACACTGGAGAGCCACACGCCAGGTAAACACAAAACACAACGTCTCCATTGTGTTCAGGAGAGAACACACAGAAGCTAACACAAATTATAACATAAGAAATTAGTAAATTAAAGAGATGGTTTGACAAAACAGACTATCTTTGAATCTCAGTAAAACTAAGAGAATACAATTCGGCGACAGCAGAAGACAAAGTCAAACACAAATACGAACAATTGTTTGCTTTTTTGAAAAATGTTTTAAACATTAGGCTTTTTTAAACAGCTCATCTCAGAATGGACATAAACACACTGTTAATGACAATTTACAAAAAATACCTGCAGAATTTGTCTTCCTGCTGTAGGAGCACTTGCATTCAGAGGTAAAGCTCAACTTCCATGTTTAAATACCAGTATCACGCATTAATAACACAAAATGTGTAATGTCACGATCATGGTTTGATTATCAAAGATGTTTGGGAATGTAATCTGTGATATTTATACCTGAGTAAATGCTTCTGATATTCTGTACATTACTTGTTGTACAAGTTAATCATATTTGTTTCCTAATCTTTCTCTCTATCAAGCAGAGCACAATATAAAATAATATACACTTTATTTCATTGTGCCACAAAATGTA
Source organism: Entelurus aequoreus (assembly GCF_033978785.1). Classification (NCBI taxonomy): domain Eukaryota; kingdom Metazoa; phylum Chordata; class Actinopteri; order Syngnathiformes; family Syngnathidae; genus Entelurus; species Entelurus aequoreus. The sequence goes on along the minus strand of NC_084732.1, from coordinate 37,496,214 downwards.
TCTATCTACAGTATATCCCTCAACTGATGTAGTGAAGTGAAGTGAATTATTTTTATATAGCGCTTTTTTCTCTATAGACCACTTTACATAGTGAAACCCATTATCTACATATTCAGGCTACATTTTAACCAGTGTGTGTGGCACTGGGAGCAGGTGCGTAAAGTGTCTTTCCCAAGGACGCAACAGCAGTCACTCGGATGACGGAAGCGGGAATAGGACCTGGAACCCTCAAGTTGCTGGCACGGTCACTCTACTAACTCGGCCACGCCGCCCCCCAAGAACTAACAGTTATATAGGTATAAATATCACAGATTGCGTTTAAAAATCTTTGGTAATCAACGCATGATCATAATTGAAAACATTTTTCAGTTGTGTTACTGTAGCGGATGCGACGCATAGCGCTTTTATTGTGAAGGCGGAAGTCTGTAATTGGTGTTTTGACGACGTGACAAAAACAAACAATTATAAAGACTTCCTGTCTACTGTTTTTCCTTTCTGTTGCGCTTTTACCCCATTTTACTAAAGCAGTTACAGTAACAATCCACATGTTATGTTATCAGTGCAGTAAACAGCTTCTAAACACGGAAAAGAAGCTCCTCTCTGCAAGCGGCAAAGCACGCCAGAACACATTCGCTGCAGTGACGTCGTCTCATGATGATCGAAGATAAAATAGTCTTGTCTTGTGGGGAAAACGATTTGCCATGGCTGTGGATATCGGATTTCCATATTGTACTCTTTTATTTGTCCATTTCTGCTCGCTATTTTCCCGCTTGTGGCTCAACAGTAACTAGACGCTATAACATTTCCCAACGCTACGAAATGCTCCGAGGGTAAAAAGGAAGTCAGGGCGCATGTGGGTTAATTGCACGTTTAAAAAAAACAGCGTCGTTAAAGGAATTTTTAGTAAACGTGTTATCGTGTTAACAGCCCTATGAATAATATATGCTTTAGAGAACCAAGCTGAAGTTTCACACTAAAGTTCAAACAAACAAGAACCAAATTACATTCTTAAAGAGGCACAACATGTTTGTTTATTTTGAACATAGTAAATAGATTGATTCAAGTCTGAAAACTCAGACAAGGCCGCAGTCATCAAAACTCTTCAAAGGCAAACTGCCTTAGATGTGTTCATTACAACATAATTAAGCCAAAATGTGTGGCAGACGACAGTGTATCATCTCGGTGAAGCCATCACTGATTAGCAGTGAGGAGAATCACTGGAAAATTGTAAACGAAAGAGCTGACAAAAACCATGAGCCAGTATGGTGTTTGATACAGGAAGTCGTTAATGAATGAACTACTATTAATACTACTAATGCGCCATTTGAAGACAACCAGCTCACATTTAGGCTTGGCTTTAAAAGCATGTGGGTACTTCCAATAACAGAACATTTTAATCCTCCAAATCTGGTATTCTGGGAAGAAAATGGATAGCATTCAAAATCATTGACAAAAAAAAAGGCTAAAGAAGGGGAAGAGGTGATCTTCCTGCGTTGACAAAAAAGGAGCTGGATTACCAAGCCATCCTTTAGCATTTGAGATGTATCTCAACCATGCTATTATTATGGGATTTATTGTATTTTATTTTTTCATTTGCCCTAGCTTGTATTTACAACAAAGCGTTTTGTTGAGCATTGTATTTACATGCTAAATGTTTGCTTTCTTTGCATGACTGGGAAGAAAATACATCCCCATGAATCTACATGTATTTGCAAATAATCCTCTTGGACTGAAACCGCTCAGATGCCAAGCAGAAGTTAAAAGCGCTGTTGATTGTTGCGCCTTTCAGTTGCAGGCAGATGGTCTTGTTCAGCTCTGTGATGTAACAGATGTTGAGAGCTGCACAAGTCAGGGTGCCAATGCCACCCAGCTTTTGATGGCCCTCTGTCTGTGCCACTGCCAGGAGTGTTGGCCTCTCCTATTAGATTAACCCCACACCAAATTCAGGGGGCACAATCATAATGTGAATCGTTATGCGTTATTTCATTAACATTATTGTAGAGTAGGCTATCTCGGCTAAACAGCACGTGCAATCTGTAGAATAGCGTGTACTACTAGTGGCCGTGCTGCGTGCGATTTTACTAACGCTGCATGTGCAATTCAGAAGTGGTGCAGACTGTCTTGTTTAAGGGAGGATTTTGCATGTACTATATGGCGCATCGCCACAGAGACACTCTCATTCACTGCACATGGTATCATGCTGCTATCGGTGGCGTTTTGCTATGTTTTCAAACATGCAGAAGACATCTACCACTTTCTATGGGCATTTTACAAGCATTTTTTTTTAACCGCCGAAAGTGCTCGTATTGGGAAGAGGCTGCACTTTTTGCTCAAGATGCAAAAAAAATCACAGGTTTTTTACATATAAGAAATATGCAGTCATGGTCAAAAGTTTACATACACTTATAAATAACATAATGTCATGGCTGTCTTGAGTTTCCACTCATTTCTACAACTCTGGAGCACATACTTGATTTTTGTTTCATCTGACATCACATGGACAAAGATAAGACCTTCTGGAGGAAAGTTCTGTGGTCAAATGAAACAAAAATTGAGCTGTTTGGCCACAATACTCAGCAATATGTTTGGAGGAGAAAAGGTGAGGCCTTTAATCCCAGAAACACCACACCTACCATCAAGCATGGTGGTGGTAGTATTATGCTCTGGGCCTGTTTTGCAGCCAATGGAACTGGTGCTTTACAGAGAGTAAATGGGACAATGAAAAAGGAGAATTACCTCCAAATTCTTTAGGACAACCTAAAATCATCAGCCCGGACGTTGGGTCTTGTAACACAAATGTGAAAGAAGCTAACAACTCTAGTGATAGGCAAAAACACAGTTTAAAAAAATGACTGCTTTAAATTATTGCAATTTAATTTACTTTCTGTAACATTATTCTGTCCCTCAGTCTTGTGTTATTATTTTACTCCTTTTCTGGAGGTTTATTTTCTTACAGAGCTAAGCTTCTTCAGTCTACAGCTTATCTGGTTAATGTTCCTGTAAGAGAATCTAGTGATTTTGAGTTTGTGGTTGATCTTACACTGCCATCTAGTGGCGCATGTTGGAACCAGGAAGTGCGTTGAGCAGAAGTTAAGAAGTGCAGCAGAGTCCATAAACATGTCGCTCCTGCGTCGAGTGTGTCTTCTTCCTCTACTTTTGCGCTTGTTAAAGGCATAAACTGTAAGTTAAATCATATATGCTCTATTAAGAATGTTTATTTGCGCATTCACTTTGCGCTTCGTGTTATTCAAGGCGCTACGCTATTCACTCTCTAAAGCTGATGTTATCATTTAGCATTGTTGTTGCTAGTCAAAATACTATGTATTGCTAATGTTAAGACCTCTAGTTGGTTATTTTGCACACAGAAATAAGTGTGAATGTATGTTTTTTACACAGAAACTGATGTTGTTTATTCTGTTTCTCTGTCACAGTTTTACAAAGTAAAATGGATCAGTAAACTCAAGACTGCTTCACGAGTGGTTACTGAAGCCATATGTTTAGCTCGCTGCATAAGTTAAAGCCCTTAGCTGAAGGCAGAAGAGTAAAAAGTTTAACTACACATCAAGTGCATCGTCGGGGGCCTGAGACTCTCCACGCCAGTCAGCAGACATGTCTAACCACGGAGACACCCCTCCGCTCTCCCAGCTAGAAGTCAGATCAAAGTGCAGCTCGACTTCATCACGCTGGTCATCAGTCAGCCTTGCTGCAGCAAAAGCACGAGCCAACGCTGAAGCCGCCAGCACCAGAGCAGAGTACGCCAAGCGCCAAATAGACATGGAGGTCGAACGGGCACGCATCGAAATGGAAAAAACTCGGCTGGTAGCTACTATGAACGCCCTGAAGCAAGAGGGAGAGGCTAAAGCAGCGCTCGCAGCAGCAAGGGTCCTTGAGGCTGCAGTTTTGGACCAAACAGAGCTGGAAGAGCCGCCAGATATTCCCACTACAACAGCCATGGCTGCCGGCCGCACTCAAGAATATGTAAACACTCACTTTCACAATGATGCTAATGTGGAAGATGAGACAAAGCCTGATATAGAACAAAAGTGGGACATAAACAACACCAACAATGTCGAGCCAAGCCGACCAACAGCTATGACACATGCATGTGAGTACACCCCCAGCTATCGACCTATCAGACAACCCGAGCCACCGCCATTTCATTCCCCCAACTACACTGAAGCATATAACGTCCCATCTCCATCTTTGCGCCAACAAACTAATGTATCAGACCTCGCTGTGCTCCTCTCACGTCGTGATCTACTGACAGCAGGACTCACAGTCTTTGATAACAAGCCAGAGACCTATGTAGCATGGAAATCTATGTTTCACAACGCCACTGGGGATTTGAACTTGAAATGCTGCGAAGAGCTTGATCTACTGACTAAATGGCTGAGCGGTGAGTCCCTCCAGCACGCTCTGAGGATTAGAGCCGTTCACGTTAGCAACCCAGAAGCAGGTCTTGAACGTTTATGGCAAAGGCTCGACAGAAATTATGGCTCACCAGAAGCGATCGAGGCTTCACTGTTTAATCGCCTTGAAAGTTTTCCCAAAGTTGGCCATAAAGAAAGTCACCTCCTGCAGGAGCTTGCAGACCTTCTCCAAGAGCTCGAGGCGGCGAAAGATGAAGGGTATCTGCCAGGCCTCAGCTTTCTCGACACCTCAAGAGGAATAAACCCAATTGTGGAAAAGCTCCCTGGCGGCCTGCAGGAGGCGTGGGTCAGAGAAGGGTCAAGATATAAAAAAGATCACAAAGCTCACTACCCACCTTTCTCCTATTTTGTCCAGTTTGTCAACAACCACGCAGAAATGAGAACAGACCCCAGCTTCATCCTGCAAAGCTGCGGCTCTACACACATGAAAGCAGAAAGGACACTAGTGAGACAGACACGCTTCAAAGTCCCAGTCACAACAAACAAAACACAGGTCGGTGCGGCTAACAATGAACCAAAAGCTGCCCCTCTTGACCCCAATAAACAGTGTCCAGTGCACAAGAAACCACATTCTCTCACCAAATGTAGAGGATTCAGAATGAAGGCATTGGATGAGAGGAGAAGTTTGCTTAAGGAGCTGTCAATCTGCTACAAGTGTCTCTCATCAACAGAGCACAGAGCTAAAGACTGTAGAGCTACCATTCACTGTGTGGAGTGCAACAGTGATTCACACACCTCTGCCATGCATGCTGGGCCACCCCCATGGACAGATACAGGCCCTGGCATCCCACCATTGGCCCATGGCGGGGAGCCGGATACCCAAAGCCCCACAGTGACCACATCTAGCTGCACTGAGGTATGTGGACAGGGACTACAGGGAAAGTCCTGTTCTAAAATTTGCCTGGTGAATGTGTACCCCTGCTCAGCCCCCAATGAAAAAAGAAAAACGTACGCGATCTTAGATGATCAGAGTAATGTGTCATTAGCTCGGTCCCGCTTTTTTGACATGTTCAACCTGCATGGTGAGGCCCTCCCTTACACAATGAAAACGTGCTCAGGAACAGTAAACACACAAGGGCGAAGAGCTCATGGCTTTGTCATCGAGGGCATAAATGGAAAAGTGTCAATAACACTACCCATACTCACTGAGTGTAACCAGATCCCAGACAACAGAAGTGAGATACCCACTCCTGAAGCTGCTGCAGCACATCCTCACCTCTCTCAAGTAGCCACACAAATACCGCCACTTGATCCATCAGCTGACATTCTTCTCCTGCTGGGCAGAGATGTGATTCAGGCTCACAAGGTCCGCCGCCAGATAAACGGCCCAAACGAAGCTCCTTACGCCCAACAGCTTGATCTCGGGTGGGTAATTATTGGAGATGTCTGCCTCTCAGGAGCTCACAGACCCACGGTGAACTCCTACAAGACAAACTTACTTGATAACGGCCGCCCCAGTTTCCTCTCTCCCTGTGAAAACAGAATCTACACAAAGGTAAAGTTCACAGAAGAAAATCCCCTGTTTGAGAACATGCAACCCAAAGATGAGCTGAGCAAACACATCTTTAAGCAAACAGCAGATGATGACAAACTGGCACTCTCTACAGAAGATGAGTCGTTCCTGAATGTTATGCACCATGGGTTTGTTAAAGATGAGGCTAATAACTGGGTCGCTCCCCTCCCGTTCCGTCATCCCCGACTCCGCTTGCCTAACAATAGAGAGCAGGCACTCACCCGCCTCATGTCTCTACGCAAGACACTAAAGAGAAAGCCGGAAATGAAAGGGCATTTCATGGAGTTTATGAAGAAGACATTCAACAAAGGACACGCAGAAAAGGCCCCTCTTCTTAAACCCCACCAAGAATGTTGGTATCTCCCAAGCTTTGGCATTTACCACCCACAAAAGCCAGGTAAAATCAGAATCGTTTTCGATTCAAGTGCCCAGTGTGAGAATGTATCGCTTAATCAAGTGCTGCTCAAAGGCCCAGATCTTAACAACGGCCTTGTAGGTGTGCTTCTCCGTTTCAGAGGTGAACCATATGCTGTGATGGCTGATGTGGAGCAGATGTTTCACAACTTTATGGTCAGGGAAGACCATCGTGATTACCTGCGCTTTCTCTGGTTCCGCGACCACGACCTGGATGGAGAAGTGGACGAGTTTCGGATGACAGTTCACGTGTTTGGAAACTGTCCATCTCCCTCAGTCGCCATCTATGGACTCAAGAGAACTGCTGTGGAGGGAGAGAGTGAGTACGGCAGCGAGGTGAGGAAATTCATTGAGCACCATTTTTATGTAGATGACGGGCTAAAGTCATTCGCCTCTGAGGACGAGGCAATCGACATCCTCACCAGAGCACAGAAAATGCTAGCTCAATCGAACATCCGTCTCCACAAGATTTCATCTAACAGTCCTGTTGTCACCAGCGCATTCCCAGGAGAAGATCTCGCTACAGGTCTGCAGGGTCTTGAGCTCGGACAGGATGCACCACCCATGCAATACAGCCTCGGACTGGGCTGGAACTTGTCCACTGACCAGTTGTCGTTTCGAGTGGAGATCACTGACAAGCCCTTCACCAAGCGTGGTGTGTTATCAGTCATCAACAGTTTGTATGACCCGCTTGGGTTCGCTGCGCCAGTGAGCATTGAAGGACGCTCCATCCTGAGAGAGATCTCCAAAAGCATCAGTGAATGGGATACTCCTCTACCTAAGGAGCAACAGGACAAGTGGCAGAGATGGAAAGACGCTCTACAGCACTTGGAACAGCTCAAGATCTCACGTATGTATACGTCCATTTCACTGTCCAAAGCACAGAGAAAGGATATGCATGTGTTTTGTGATGCATCCACAAAAGCAGTCGGAGCTGTCGCCTACTTGAAACTCACCACTGCTGATGGACACAGTGACGGGGGCTTTCTCCTCGGCAAAGCCAGGCTAGCTCCAAAACCAGACATCACCATTCCCAGATTAGAGCTGTGTGCCGCAGTGCTGGCTGTCGAAGTAGCAGACATGGTCCAAGAAGAGCTCGACTTTACGTTTGATGAAGTCAGCTTCTACACAGATTCTAAAGTAGTACTCGGCTACATTTTCAATGACAAGAGACGCTTTTATGTGTATGTACATAACCGCGTTGAACGCATCAGGCGCTCCACTCAGGCTCACCAATGGCGTTATGTGCCCACACATTTAAACCCAGCTGACCATGCCACACGTGGGCTGCCTGCTGAACATCTTTCCCACTCTACATGGCTCAGTGGCCCTCCCTTCCTCACTGACTCAGGCCTAGGTCAAACACAGGAAATGCCCTTTGACCTCATTAACCCCGAACATGACACTGAGCTGCGTCCAGAGGTTGTATCCTGTGCTACCTCCCTCTCTAAAAGCACTCTCTGGGCAGCAAGGTTCGAAAGATTCTCCAGCTGGACCCGCCTGTTAAAGACTATCGCCAGGCTACGCCACATCGTCACATGTTTTAAGGCTGCATCTGAGAGCAGATGCCATGGATGGCACAAGTGTGACAAGAACATTACTGAAGACCAGCTCCAGCAGGCTAAAGCCATCATCATTCGTGCAGTGCAAAGTGAGGTGTACGCAGATGACATCAGGCACGTGGAACGTGGTGAGTCTGTCTCCAAGAAAAGCCCACTTAGCAAACTGAACCCAGTAATGGACAGTAACATGGTCTTACGAGTTGGAGGTCGGCTGACTAAGGCTCAACTCACAGCAGACGAAACACACCCTATACTCCTCCCCAGTAAACACCACGTCACTCAGCTCATAATCAGACAATTTCATTCACAAGTACGCCACCAGGGCAGACACTTCTCCGAAGGTGCTATCAGAGCTGCTGGTTTCTGGATAGTGGGCGGGAAAAGAGCAGTCAGCAGTGTTGTTTTTAACTGTGTTACATGTCGCAGATTGAGAGGCAAACAACAAGAACAGATCATGTCAGACCTACCAGAAGACAGAATGTGCACAGACCCTCCTTTTACAGGTGTTGGCCTAGATGTTTTTGGCCCTTGGCCCGTCACAGTCAGGAAAACACGTGCAGGTCAGGCAGAAGCAAAGAGATGGGCGGTAATCTTCACCTGCATGAGTACTCGTGCCATCCACATTGAAGTGATAGAGTCAATGGACACTTCGTCATTCATTAATGCGCTGCGACGCTTCTTCGCCATCAGAGGCGCTGCCAAGCTGCTCAGATCAGACTGTGGCACAAACTTTGTGAGTGCTTGCAGAGAACTTCACATTGACAAAAAGGGCTGTCACAATGACAAAATCAACACCTATCTTGGAAACAGTGGTTGTGAGTGGCATTTTAATCCCCCACACGCTTCCCACATGGCTGGATCATGGGAGCGCATGATCGGCGTCAGTCGACGGATTCTGGACGCAATGCTGCTGCAGCACGGAAAGGCCAAGCTCACACATGAAGTACTGGTGACGTTCATGTCGGAAGTGACTGCTATTGTTAATGCAAGGCCGCTTACAGCAGTTTCCACTGACCCAGAGCATCCTGAGATTCTCACTCCTGCCATGCTTCTCACGCAAAAGGCAGCCACCCCCTCAGTCATCCCAGGTCACTTTGATGACCGTGACCTGTTCAGAGCACAATGGAGACGTGTACAGTATCTGGCCAATCTCTTCTGGGGACGATGGAAGAGAGAATTCCTCAGTGACCTGCAACCTCGTCGCAAATGGAGAACACCTAAACCCAACCTACAAGAAGGAGATGTCATCCTGCTAAAAGATGGGCAAGAGCACAGGAACGACTGGCCCCTTGGTGTTGTTGCAAAGACCTTTCCCAGTCAGGATGAAAGGGTCAGGAAGATCCAAGTCAAGATAACCCGCAACGGTGAACAGAGACTGTACTTGAGACCTATCAGTGAGGTCATCCTGCTGGTTCCGAGGAACCACACATAAAGGACCCCTCATATCCTTTGAAAAACAGTGGGTGTGGGTTAGTATGACATCCTGTTGATGTCAGACGGGGAGTATTCTGTCCCTCAGTCTTGTGTTATTATTTTACTCCTTTTCTGGAGGTTTATTTTCTTACAGAGCTAAGCTTCTTCAGTCTACAGCTTATCTGGTTAATGTTCCTGTAAGAGAATCTAGTGATTTTGAGTTTGTGGTTGATCTTACACTGCCATCTAGTGGCGCATGTTGGAACCAGGAAGTGCGTTGAGCAGAAGTTAAGAAGTGCAGCAGAGTCCATAAACATGTCGCTCCTGCGTCGAGTGTGTCTTCTTCCTCTACTTTTGCGCTTGTTAAAGGCATAAACTGTAAGTTAAATCATATATGCTCTATTAAGAATGTTTATTTGCGCATTCACTTTGCGCTTCGTGTTATTCAAGGCGCTACGCTATTCACTCTCTAAAGCTGATGTTATCATTTAGCATTGTTGTTGCTAGTCAAAATACTATGTATTGCTAATGTTAAGACCTCTAGTTGGTTATTTTGCACACAGAAATAAGTGTGAATGTATGTTTTTTACACAGAAACTGATGTTGTTTATTCTGTTTCTCTGTCACAGTTTTACAAAGTAAAATGGATCAGTAAACTCAAGACTGCTTCACGAGTGGTTACTGAAGCCATATGTTTAGCTCGCTGCATAAGTTAAAGCCCTTAGCTGAAGGCAGAAGAAACATCCAGAGTAAAAAATAAAAAAGGGAAACAATGCATGGCACGTTTTGCATGACTCAGACTGGAAGTCTTCATACTGTTTGTGTGACATAGCTGGCAACACAAAGGAGTACCATTAGCCTCTCTGAGTCCCAGTTGTATTACATTCAGGGAAAAATACACCGACAATTAAAGGACAACAAATTTATTTGTAATGCTCCTAAATTTATTTAGAATCTTCAATTTATTTGTGCAGTATAAGATGTGACAAATTACTTTATTTCCCAAGATTATTACCAAGTATACATCAGCGTTGAACCCTGCATTAGTGTCTCTTTTGATGATGAAGGCAGGCAATTATTTGTAATTTCTCTTGTGCCCCATTGACTGCACAATTTAAGGAACAAAATACTGCACAACATTCATAATGAGGACCATCATTCGAAAAAATTATGAACCACAATAATTGTGTTATTTTGTTGTGGCATTGGGTGGGATTAGTTTGCTGGGTGCCGCAATAGCATTTGGGTCAGTTGAGGTCGCTGCCTTTAAAATGCAAAGGTGAATCTTGCTATTACTTTTCATTGCATTTTTTGATGTTTTTAAAATTCTGTGACCTGAACATTCTTACAAAAATCCAGGGCAGCTGCAGCAGCACTAACCTCCCTATGAAAAACACACACGCACGCACGCACACACGCACACACTGAGGCGATGCTACTCCATCCGTCAATCCGTGTCCAAGCATTAAAGCAGCACTTTGGTGCTGAGAACCATCAGCATTTTCATTCCTTTCTCCTTCTGTTGCTGTTAATTTTGCACTTAAGTGTGTGGCCAGAGCAATAAGCTCCGTCCTATTTTATTTATTTTTTTGATTATAGGAAAAATTCCTGGCATTCCAGGCATTGCTTTGTGGGTTACCAGTTAAAATGTTGCATAGACAAATATATATTCCTACAAAAAAACGCGGGATAGCCATAGTAGCATCACACACAGACAGAAAAAGTGCACACACACACACACACACACACACACACACACACACACACACACACACACACACACACACACACACACACACACACGCACACACACACACACACACACACACATTCTTGTATTTGTTACCTTGTTGAGACCTCCGAAATATGCCTACCTCTTTAGGACCACCCGTTCTTAATATATATAAAGATATGTATTTACAATATTATTAATATATACATAATATGCGAATATAAAAAGGTAAGCATTTAGTTAATTATTATTATTATTATATATTTTTTTTGTAGTTGGTTTTAAATCTTCATTATTTACCTAAAGTTATCACAGTATGTCTCTATATACATATTTATTTATTTTATTTTAAATCGATTTTGGCCAAAGGGGGCACATTTTAATTTCTTACACACACTTGTCATTACATATGTTGGCCAGAGGGTGGGCACTTCAAATTTGTACACACCCTTGTTATTTCATATGTTGACCAGAGGGGGAGCACATTTAAACCGGACACACAGTCAATTTAAAAAAAAACAACCTCCTCTTTGGTAGATTTCACCACCAGGGGTGCCAATGACACATTCTCTCTTTGATGCTAAGGTTTTCCGTATTGGGACCATGATTTATGTCCTAACTAGTTCACCGGTCCTCATATGGAAGGTACTTTTCCTTGTTAACATCTCAGGAAGGGTATAAATACAAGAACACACACACACACACACACACACACACACACATTATGAGCTAGCCAAAAAGAAACACTCAAAGAAAGCCCAAAGGAAAACCTAGATTACTAGTTCTTTCTATCTCCTTTTTCCCTCTCTTGTTCACTGGTTATCTGTCTTTTTCTACATCTATCACACACACTCACACAGACACACACACAACACACAAACACACCCACACCACTCTCTCTCCGCCCTTGGCTACATCATGATAATAAAAGCGAAGGAATACCTTAGAGTTGCCAGTCCCTCTATTTCTTTTTCCCCCTTTGGGCTGCCATTATATCACACACCCACAAGCACAATCACACACACACACACACACACACACACACACACACACACACACACACACACACGCACACACACACCGGTCCACTCACCGCAATACATGCAGGACACAAACACACACACGCACTAGTATATCAACCTTTGACTGAATTACAGTTTGACTGGTCATGCTCCTAAGGGCACAGCAGTGATAATTCACCTGTATAGTATGTATATGTATGTATATATGTACAGTATATGTATAATTGTGAGAACCTCCTTTAGTAAGTTAGGTTGTAGGACTGACTTGTATATTGTGTGTGTTCACACGAGTGTGTGTGAAGAGCTTTTGCTCAGAGTTACAATACTAAAGGGAAGAGCCAACCTGAAAGGCTGAGAAGGACATTTCGAGCCATGCTCCTGCTGCAGAGCACGGGTGATGCAGGCAAAAACTTGGCGCACTGACGTAGAGTTTGCCTCACTTTGCTCCATATTTTCCACAATGTTTCTCCTTTGGTTCCCACCCACTCTCTCTTTTCCTCTGTCGCACAAACGCAAAGCTTTGCATCCGAATAATCAAGGGCAGATCTCTTCCCGGATAACTTTGAAATAATCACAACGAGATAAAAACCTGAGTATCTCACAATGTTTTTGTAAGAGCAGGTTTGCTGTCGACCCAGGACATATTTGACTGTATCAATCAGACCACAATACAGTATAGAATCGATTTAAATTATTATAATTGAATAGAACAATGTAACAGTCAAAACACTCAAAGCTCTTTCCAAACTCACCTAGTTTTCCCTTTTTTTTATTGTTTTTTTGTATTTGTATCATATGTGTTATTTTGTTTTTCCTTTAACTGTTCTTTTTTCCTTTTATGTTTTTATATCTGTTCTAGGACAAGTGATGGAAAAAACACTCATCTTAATAACTATATATATTTACTGTAATTTATTGTATGGCCATTATTATGCACTGTCCCTACAAAATGAACAAAAATAGAAGACATTTTAAGAATACCTGTTCTCTTATCGCCTGGGCCTTGAGATGTATTTATTTATTTATAGCGTGTGGTGCCAGACGACTTTTCACAGAGCGAGTCAGAGCTTTTTTTTCATGTCACTCACACAAACCTGTAGAAATGCAGCCACGACACAGAAGCATACGGGGAAATGTGTTTCAGAGGAGTTAGTATAAGATAACGGTGTGTAACTTTACACTTTACTGCTAGTAAACAACGCTCAGATTCGTTTACTTACACTCTTTAATGAATGAAGCAGTGCCGAGTTGCTCAGAAATATGATATTAATTTGTATTGTAGTCTACCAGATGTTATTGCTCTGATATTGAAAGCACGATTTAAAAAATACATTATTGCATTTTTTTTTCTCTAATCTTTTTTCTAATATCATTTTTTGCCAAAAACAGGGGTCGTATTATATTCAGTGTTTCGTGTGTGAAAACCTGGTACACATTGTGGCAACAGTTATTGTGCTCTATGTGTTGATTTAATTCAACCGCATTTAATTTTCTAATTATCAATTATATTATTTGTATTGGAGGTGGCAATCTATAGCCACCCCGCGATTTGATTCTTGGGATGACGATGTGATTCGGAATCAATTCTCGATTTATCACAATTATTGTAATAAATATTTTGTTGGATTAATTATAATAACACCTTTTTAAAACAGGTTACAGGTTACAAAAGCTCCTTTTGGCTGCTGACGTACGGCTTACCTAAAAAACATCTTACTAAAAATGTAATTCCAAAAATCACAGAATATTAATCAATCTACTAAAAGAAAAAAAGGGCAACCCCAACTCCAATCCAAGCTCTTCAATACTTAGGATATAAATTTACAAATCAATTGAGAGAACATTATTGATATTGTTAATACTGTGGCTTTTATAGATTTTTTTAATTTGTATATTTTTTAAACCAATTTTCTAAAATTATTTATTTATTTATTAAAACATTTGTTTGTATTGATATTCATTTATGTTTAACACCTTTTCATTTTACTTATTTTCTAAAACTGCAACCTTAAGTGTAAATAATTGTCTTGACAATTAATAAAATGTCTAAAAAGGCAAAGAAAAGCCTAAATAAAGTATCTGCTCAAAACAATTTTGGGGGATATTAATGTTTTAATTGTGTGACCTCAGAGACGACTAAAAATCTTACAGTGTCCATCCATCCATTTTCTACTGCTTGTCAATCTCAGGGTCGGGGGATTGGTGGGTGGGGGCTGGAGCCTATCCTAGCTGCACTAGGGTGGAAGACAGGTACACTCTGAACAAATCTCCACCTCATCGCAGTGCCAACACAGATAAACCAAAAAGGCTTCGCTATACATCTTTTAAAACAGCCTAGAGCTCTGATAGCTCGCTGTCAGCCATCTACAGACATCAGAGCTGTAAGTTAAGCAAATAAGCTAACCTATTATGATGTTGCTTTTAAAATTTGAGTGTCATGTTAGCACTTTAGCAACAATGTCGCTAACGTTTGTGTCCTCCTGAGCCACTCCTTAATCATATGTTGTTGTCTGAGATATAAGGACAAGTGCAGAGTAGATGTAAAAAGTGGGAAAAGTACATTTATTAAATATAAAATGATTAAAAATAAAATTAAAATAAAATACATTAAAAAAAAATATATATATATGTATATGTATATATATATATATATATATATATATATATATATATATATATATATATATATATATATATATATATATATATATATATATATATATATATATATATATATATATGTATGTATATATATATATATATATATACATATATATATATATATATATATATAAATAAAATACAATGAATTAAAAAAAAAGATTCATAAATAAAATACAAAATGTATTAAATACAAACTTTCCTAAATACCGTAAAAAATAGGAGTACTCTACCTTTTGTGTGGAACTAAGAGTTGCACTCAAAAGGATGTAATCCTCATTGTAACTGTTTTGCAATGCTACATCAGAAAAAGTCAATTAAACTAAATCTATTGAAAGTTTGTACGTTTTGAAAATAAAGTTAATTTAAAATGAGAGTTGATTGATTTCAAGTGCAACTGTATATGTTAGAAGAAGTAAAGATAGATGGTAAATGGGTTATAGTTGTAAAGCAATTTTCTACCTTCAAGGTACTCAAAGCGCTTTGACACTTTTTCCACACTCACCCATTCACACACACATTCACTAACTCATGGCGGGAGCTGCCATGCAAGGCCCAAACCACGACCCATCAGGAGCAAGGGTTAGGTGTCTTGCCCAAGAACACAACGGACGTGACTAGTATGGCAGAAGCTGGGGATCGAACCAGGAACCACCAGGTTGCTGGCACGGCCCCTCTATCAACGGAGCCACGCCGTCCCAGTAGCGGGAGGCATTGGTGATAAGCACTTAAGGGCAGACAAAGTTAGGAGTCCAGGTAAAATGCTCACCAAATGTTATGATAACAGTTTTATGTCACATGGGTACCACCTAAACCCATAAACCTATTGAAATGTGTCCATGTCTCCACTCACCACAAACCCGCCCATTAAAATGCTGCTGTTCCTTGCAGTTTACAGAAGTGCTGCCTTGTTTCGGCCACTAAATTGCTTCCTGTTGGCGCTTGGATTAAATGAAAAGTGGCAGACTGCACAGCTTGTACATGCAGCTTTTATGGGGAAGCTTTGAGGTATCTTGTTTTATAAGATATATAAGCTCTTATTCTTCACGTGAGAAACTTTGTTATACTAAATGAAGAACAGAATGTGAGTTTTGTTTTCATCCATCGCTGCATGTGAAAATACATATCCATGGAAGAAAATAGCATTTCCTTGAGAGATGTAATATTTCTATAGAAAGTCTGTATGCTGCTTTACATGGTGTTCAATGATATTTAGTGTTTTTTTGAAGAGAAAACTCAAGTAGAGGCCTATGTGTATTGGATGTTTTTTATTTCACTTATAACCAGGAAAGATAACACCATAGGAGGCTGTGCTTGATCTGCGATGCGTTCCCTGATAATCCATCCTGTCAGGCAATTTATCACATATTCTATGGTTTGGTGGCGTTTTCTCCTGGGGCAAACAATAAAATACACATAAAAAAACTCACTATTGTGATTTGTGTGTTATTTGCCAATTTAAGTGTGCTTATTTCAGTAAATTGTTTTGCGTTTATGGGAAGACATTTGCCCCAGTAGAGTGGAGTGTGTTTATTTGTGTGTTTGTGTTATGTTGCGTTATAAATTCAGCCTTCAAAATAAACGGTGAATTATAACCACAATACCAGTAGAATTTGTGTCACAGAGATTTAAGGCAAACCATCAGATTGTTTTCCGCTTCCTTTCCGAGTAAAAGGACCTTATCCATGCGAGCTGCCTAAGGGTGGGTGACCGGCTGTGCACCCTCTGACTGGCAGCTGTTTGTTATTGATGAGGATTATGGTGGTTGGTTTTGGAGAGGAAATAAAGTGGTGTTAGGACATACCATAAACATCCACCAAAAGGACTGAATCAATCAATTAATAAATACAAAACTCGATCAAGGGGTGGAGTAGACCTCTTTACTCACTCTCTAAACTTACTTTGTCATCTTACCGAGACATGTTAGACCAATTCTATGCTTCAGATTCATTCCTAGCACTACAAAGTCTTGTATAAAGTCTTCCCAGA
Organism: Entelurus aequoreus; assembly: GCF_033978785.1. NCBI lineage: Eukaryota > Metazoa > Chordata > Actinopteri > Syngnathiformes > Syngnathidae > Entelurus > Entelurus aequoreus. The sequence goes on along the minus strand of NC_084732.1, from coordinate 37,479,478 downwards.
CGAGTTGAAGTCACAAAACGGTGGCCAACTTCATTTTTCCTTCCATTTTCACTTCCAGTAGGTGTCATTACTCCTCCAACACATTTTGCTGGTCAATATAATTGCCAGCATTATTTTGAGACCAATTTAAAGAATACATATACCAGTAATACTCTTACAAATGCTATAAACGTTTATATTTAATTTGTATTTGTACCATTGTAGTTGGAAGGTCAATACATGTTTGTAATCCTAAATAAGTAAACAATAAAAATAAAATAGACTGTCAATCTCTGTTAGCAAAAGTTGATAATATTGAACATATTAAAGTGCAGTTTTTTCTCAAGGTAGACAAACTGTGAGTGTTTCCAACAAATTCGTAATACTGGCTCGTTCGTCTGTGTTGATAAACTAATCTAGCTCATTCGGTTTGAAATATTCCCACAGCGAGACACTTAGCTTTGTAATTATCTTTTTTTTCCTATTTCGTTTACCTTGCGGTGCTTCTCGCTAGCAAGTAGCAACTAGCGAGGACCAACGACGAAGCAGCTACTAGCGAGGAGCGACCATCAATAATTCAGTAGTAAATAGCAATTAGTGAGTAACCAGGAGCGACTAGCAATAATTGAGTAGCAACTAGTGACTAACGCATAGCAACTCGCGAAGAGCGGCCAGCAATAGTTGAGTAGCAACTAGCAACTGGTGAGTAGCAAGGACCAAGTAGCGAGGAGCAACTAGAAAGTAGTGACTAGCTAGGAACGACTAGCAATAATTGAGTAGCGACTAGCGTCTAACGAGTAGCGACAAGCGAGGAGAGACCAGCAATAATTGAGTAGCGACTAGCAACTAATGAGTAGCAAGTAGCAAGTAGCAAGCAGCGGCTAGCAAGTATAATGACTAGCTAGGGGCGACCAGCGATTATTTAGTAGCGACAAACGAGTAGCGTCCAGCAATAATTGAGTAACAACTAACGAGTAGCAACTAACGAGTAGTGACTAGCGACTTATGAGTAGAGACTACTGAGTAATGACTAATGAGTAGCAACTAAAAAGTAGCAACTAGCAAAAAGCGACTAACGAGTAGCGACCAGCGATCATTGAATACCAACTAGCGGGTAACAAGTAGCAACAAAAAAGGAAGCGATTAATGAGTCGAATCAACTGACGACTAACGAATAGAAGTAGCAGGTTTTTTGTTGTTGTTGTTTTACAAGATGGCATTGCAGCAGTTTCCCAAGCTCTTTTGAACAAGTCCATCAAAGCCAAATTTAGTGCTAGTTAATAGCTAAAAATGTGTGTAAAAAAAGCTTTAAAGCTTTGAGTAGTAACTAGTGAGTTGCAACTAGCTCGCAGTGAGCAGCAACTAGCGGCTAGCGAACGGCGACCAGCGATAATTGAGTAGCGACTAACAAGTAGCGACTAATGAGTAGCGACTATTGAGTAGCGACTAATGAGTAGCGACTAATGAATAGCGACTAATGAATAGCGACTAACAAGTAGCGGTCAACGAGAAGAAACTAGGAAATAGCGACTAACGAGTAGCGACCAGTGATAACTGACTAGCGACTAACAAGTAGCGACTAACAAGTAGCGACTAACAAGTAGCGACTAACAAGTAGCGACTGACAAGTAGCGACTAACGACTAAGTTGTAGGAGTAGCAAGTTATTTGTTGTTGCTTTTTTGTAAGATGGCGGCGAATCCTTCAGTAGTGAGTATCGACCAGGGAGTAGTGAGTCTCTGTCACTGTCAAAAGATAGCAGACACAAATTGTACTTGACTGACAAGAGGATTCACTTTGTTGATTTATGTCTGCTATTAAATGAACACGGCCATGTGCTAGGAGTGCACGCACAAAGTGAAACCTCTTGCTTCCTGTTTGAAAGCAAGTCACGAAGAAAACAATAAACAAGGTCATTAATCACTGCTGGCATAGTTATCGAGTTCATCTTCATGTATCGTTAAAGTAATTGACTCGAGTCTTAATACTTTTGTCCAAGTCAGAAGACTGTCAACAAGTTAAATGAAGTTGGAATTGTGTTAAAATTAAAACAAGCAGCTCAAATAAACTGAAACATGTGCAGACTTCAAAGAGTGTACCCGACTACCATACCACGGTTTTAAGTCAACGAGCCTCAGGGCCGACACAACGTCATCAACTACAGAGCAGGAAGCTTGTCCTAATGAGGATGGTGCACAGTTAAAATCCAGGTTCCAACACCAAATAGCATTTAAACTTTTAACAATCACAAACACACTGTGACACACACACACACACACACATATTAGGTCGCAGTAAATAAGACTGTCAGTAAGCCGCATACCTACATTCCTTCAGATGTATATGGAGAGAGATTTAATTACCTCACACACTCGCCACAGGTAAAGACATGGACCCAGATTAAATTATTATTCTCTTCCTCACATACACACACATACACACGCATACACACACTTACACACGCACCACACACACACAGGTTGCAGGGAGGGAGCCATTGACTTTAATTGTAGCAACATGATGCTGCCAAACTAACCTCAGAACAGCTATCCACATCTCAGTGGGCACATCTCTTATCCGCATGCACAAAGACATTAACTAGGTTTTCCAAAAACACTGACACACACACACACACACACACACACACACACACACACACACACACACACACACACACACACACACACACACACACACACACACACACACACACACACACACACACACACACACACATACACATTTCCACAAAGCATGTAAATGACAGTACATATAATGTATTGAGACCATATCTGAAAAACTTAAGTCCCGTCATTTTATGTGGCCTGCCACGTCACCTTATGTGGTTCACCAGGTCATATTACGTGGCACAATGTGTCATTTATGTGACCCGCCACATCATTTTTTGTGGCACTCCGCATCATTTTAAGTGGCCAACCGTATCAATTTAAGTGGCCTGCCACATGAACTTTTGTGGTCCACCATATCATTTTTATATGAACCTCCACAACATTTTATGTGGGCCGCTGCTCCATTTCAAATGGCACATCATATCATTTATGTGGCCTGCCACATCACCTTTTGTGATCCACCGCCTCATATTATGTGGCCCTCTATATCATTTTACATGACCCGCCACATCATTTATTGGCACGCCACATCATTTTAAGTGGACCACCATGTCATTTTCTGTGGCGCTCCACATCGTTTTTAATGGCCCTCCACATCATTTTGAGGGGCCCACCATGTTATTGGATGTGGTTAACCACGTCGTTTTTAATGTGACTCGCCACATTATTTTGAAGTGACCTGCCACATCATTTTACATGGACCTCCACATCATTTATGTGGCCCGCTGCATGTTAAGTGGTCTGCTACATCACCTTTTGTGGTCCACCACATCACATTATGTGGCCCGCCATGTCATTTTATGTGGCCCACCACTTCATTTTTATGTGACCCGCCACTTTGTTTTACATGGCCCTCCACATAATTTGAATTGGCCTACCATGTCATTTTATGTAGTTTGCCACAACATTTATATGGCCCACCACATCACCTTTTGTGGTCCACCACATCATGTTATGTAGACCCGTCACTTTGTTTTGTCTGGCCCGCCACGTCATTTATTGCGGCTTGCTATCTCATGTTATCATGGTCTGCCACATCATTTTATAAAAGGCCACCTTGTCATTTTATATGGTTTGCCCTAACATTAATGTGGCCCGCCACATCATTTATGTGGCTTGCGAAAGGCTGGAAGGAAGAAAAAAAAACACTCTCTGGCTGAACGCATTTGTTCTTTCAATTTTGACAGAAAAATGTACTGCATTAAATTGTATATGTTTTACACTTAAATATTAATGGATCCTGCAACAAGATATTCGAAACATTTGTTTTTTGGTTATCAAAAATTAATACAGCAGGGAAGGGACTCATATGGCCCCATTCCTGGGTGGATCTAGCATGAGAGGAAGGGTGGGGGTTTATCATTTTGCAATGCAGTCTGCTAAAAATGATGGAACGTGCCACTTTACATAGCAACTGACACTGTGGTCAAAGTTATACCTGCCACAGAACACATTATATTCCATACTCTACTGCCATCTGGCGGCTAAAGTGAATAGTGCACCTCCCGATTCGTCAGGTTTCATGTGTCAGGTAAACGGCGATCTAAAGTACTTTACTTAAAAATATGCTTGTCACCTTAAATTACGATTTCAAAGCAAGGTATCCATCAATTTGTTGTAAAAATAATAGTTGTCTTTCCAAATTGTGTAACTAGGCTACTAAACGTTTCTATTCATACATACAGTAGTCACTACTACAAACGTCCCTTTGAGGGCAACCATAATTGCGATGTGGCCCTCAATAAAAACGTTTGACACCCGTGATTTAGACCACAGCATATAGTCATCTCACCAACTCCCTAGGCTCCCATGCTGCCAGACGCAAATATATTTAATAGAAAGTTTGAAGACGCACAAACAAGAAAAGATCATGAGTGACACGCGCCTCCACGTTCAGTCTTTTAACGTTTCAGGAGCGTACAGTACAGTACATTACCCAGGACCTATGCACACACGACACACTCCCCGCAGACCCTCATCACCACTCATGTGCCCCCTGACTCACTTTGTGTCATGATAACAGAATGACTAATGACAATAGAAAACACCCAATTTAAAGTCCCAGAGCGGGATGACTCACTTCATCACTGTCCGTGTGATGACTTTAAAACTTGAAAAATTGTGCTGGATCGCTTATACAAGCCCTTCCAAAATGTTATTTATTGTGTTGTCATCATTACAAGCTTTTAAATAAAGTTAATACACTAGCGTCCACAGTCAGAAAGTTAAACAAACACTAGCCGTCCATATTCTCTTCTCCAGATCGACGACTGGAAACACTCATGTCAAAGACAAATGTTAAGCAGTGTTGTTGGACGCACATAATAACATCACCCTCCCAGCCAAAAAGGACTATAACAAAGCACATTAATTATATTTTACGATTGTTATCCGTTGAAGAGGAGCTCTACCTACTTCTTCAAGGCTGACATCAGTAATGTCTTGATTAACCCCCTTCATTCCCCCTGTAATAAATACAATGACACAGGCTGTAGTTTTCTAGGGTCCAACCTTTATTTCAACGTGCTGCATGCACAAGCTGCTGACATCTGCTTGACTTTAAAAGACCTGCACACCTGGCCTAACATCTACTAGCTGTGGCCCTTTTGCATGAGACAATACACACACCCCAAAACCGACTGCTCTGTGCTGTCTCTATACAGGGGTTCTAAGTAGTGGTGTAACGATTTGTTTTAACAACGATTCGATTGGATTCGGAATTTGTGGTTGCCGATACAATTCAAGGACAATATAATTTTTATATAATGATACGATCCGAAACGACTCGGCGAGTTGAAATTGATTCGGTAACTTTTTAGCAAAAAATAAATGAATAAATCAACCAGTGTGACTGTGAAATAAATACTGGATACTACATACTAGGCACTGAAGGTAAAGTTTCCTATATCCCTGTTATTTCTTGCAAGGGAATTCTGTATAAATGAGTCATGGATACAAACAAGCAAGTAAACATTTACATTATCTGCTCTCATTTTCAAGTTCAAGACATTTTCAATAAAAGTACAGTAATCAACAATTTTACAGTATATTTTCTTGCTACGTTTGCAGGGGTTTTTCAACATAGAAATAATACAAAATTGATATAAAAAATAAAGTGCAACCAACATCTCTTCAGGTTGAATTAATAGTAGGTTTATCTGAGAAATTAAGTCCAAACAAATCTTTTCAGATTAAATGAGTAGTGGTTCAACCTGCTACTACTCTCATTTTAATAAACACAGAACATCCTGAAGACGTAACAGAAATGACGGCGGACAACACACGGACCAAATGGTCGAGGGTGTAATAAATTAAATTGGAAACATACGTGAAGTGTGACCACTTTTTCAGGCATTGAGAGTCATTTAGACCTAGAGAGGGATGTAGTAGAATTTCTGACCTTTGACCTATAGTTCATGTCTGTCAAAAATGTATGCTCATTTTGATTTCTCTTCCTCTTCTGTGGGACAAAAGTGAACTTTAAGTCATGCCAACCTGTCTAACTGAATGTGTTGACTGTCTGAAAGATTCGAGTTGTTATGGAACAGATAGGGAAAACAAAATAAGACATTGACGCACTAACAAGAGAGATAAGAAAGGGATAAAGCCAAACGAAGACAGTGTTTTGGGCACCATCTTCTTTTCCATGGTGACGGGCGCGCCCGGGGGGGAAACTTTCTGTGTGCTAGACAACTCAACCCAACCATTGTACCATTTGATTATGAGTAAAATAAAACTCTTGTGTTAAATCTACTTTGGTTCTCATTGACAACCTGGACTTTCCACTACAAAATTGGCGTCACGAACTAGGATGGTCCAGAACTCTGCAAGTCAACATCCGATCCGGCTTCTCTCTCAGGCAGACAACGCTTGCACGCGCGCATCTAATAAAAGGTAAGCTATTTTGCTTATTGTGTAAAAGTTGTCTGTCTGAAGAGAAACGGGATCGGTAAGATAAAAACTGAAATTTTTTTCATAAAAGATAGTTCTCCAAAAACAACCTAGACTGAGGCATGTGTTGGTTGGCTTGAGTTGTATTATATGTGATCATTTGTCTGTGTGTTTGTTGAAAACTTGTAATCTCTTGTTTTTAACAAATGGGGATTGTTGATAGAATTTTGGTGGTTTGGAGTGCAGAAGCATAGACGATGTGAGACGAAAAATTTCTTTGCAAGTACATGGTTAGCCGGAGTTGGACACAGCGAAATTTAAGGCAAGGTTGGCTAAACTGATGTGACATTTGGCCCACACAAATTTATGACGTCTATGAAGGTCCTACGTATCTGTCTATGTGGAAGCTGCAGCCGGGTAAAAAGCCTGATATAAGGTGATCGTTCAGTGACTCCGGTAGAGGAGATCAACTGAGCCAAGTTGTCACGAATTTGGAAATTTGCTGCAGTATAGATGGATAGAGTAAGGGCTCCATATGGTAGAGACTTGGTGAAACTATATGGACTGACCAGACACGATGTACTGTAGAAATTGAAGGGTGATTCCTGGAAATTCTACAGCGCCTTAGGCTGTTATCCGTGTTGGTCAGGAAGGAAAAGCAGGATTTGCTCCGCTGAATGGGTTAATCGCCATTATATGAGTAAGAATGACCTGCGTGTGTGTGTTATGAGACGGCCGATTCCACAAAAGCACGCGTGCATTAGTTGTTTATATTGGTCCGGACCAGGGGGGAGTGTTTTGTGGGATAAAAATGTGTGTTTTTAAATTTATATATATATCTGCGTATTTTAATAACTTTTGTGTAGCACCTGGTTTCTTATCTGTTTTAATTCTCCCTCATGCTTTTGTGAGAGTTCCCTAACGCTTTTTTCGCACCCACGCTGATCTGCAAGAGCTGGGAAATTGTTGGTTATGTGTGTGCGTGTGAGAAAATAGACAAAGTTATGTACAGAAAACACATGAGTGAATGATCCATCCATATAATTATTTTCTTTCGCTTATCAAGAGGTTGGATCGCGGAGGCAGCAGCCTAAGCAGGGAGGCTCCCCCTCGTGGGCGCTGCGAGCTAATTCCAGTCATTTGAATTTGTTTTTAACTATACTGGTGATTGTGACTGTGCGATATTACAGTTGTTTTAATTTACCAGCTCTTGCTCGCTGGTAAATTCTCTGTGTGTGAGTGACTGTGTGACGCATATAAAAAAAAAAGAGCTGGGAGACATTTTGAGATAAGAGTGTGTGCGTGTGACGAGGCTGTGTGAATGACAGCTGCGTGAGGCATTAGTTCGAAGAGGAGTGACACATAGCATTGAGCTAGGTTAGCATTGTGTTAGCATAGCATTGAGCTAGGTTAGCATTGTGTTAGCATAGCATTGGGCTAGGTTAGCAAAAGTTTGCTTACTGAGGCATAGTAAGGCTAGGTTAGCATCTAGCTTGGCATTACCAAGTGTGGTTAAACAGTTATTCTCGGTCTGTAGAGTGTGCTAGTAGTAGGTGCTTGCTAAGTCCAGTAAAATAATAGATATATGGAAAATTACACGGTTAAATATCAATCAATAAATACGGATTGTGGGACATTGAAACATTGTTTAATTCATCATTAATTTATATGTCTAGTATACTTTTTTTTGGTACAGCCTTGTTGCTTATCTGATCCATCCAGTTTCTGTGTGGAAGTTGAGACAAACACACACGCACGAACATCATAGATTAGGACACACTGTAACTTTGAAATTAATAGTTATACAACAAATAAATTAATAATATTGAATTTAAATTTGAGAAAGATAAATTGATTATACATTGACATTTTAATTTTTTTAGGAATAAACACACAATAAAATAAAAGTTAAATTTATATTCTAATACATCTAAGGGCATCTGTGAAACATAGAGTCTGAAGAAGTACAGATAAGAGCCACTCAGCGCCATTGTCAAAACAAAACGTAGAGAAGCGTTAAACAAATTCTAATCAGAAGGAAGACAGACCAGAATATAAGAACTTAAGTAAACAGACAGCAAGTAAACCAGAAATAATAATGTAAATAAATAACAAAGAAAGCAAATTTCTATGTGACATTGGTGCATGTAGAATTACAAATAGAGAATAAAACTAAATGGAAATAACTGTCTGCAAGATGAGCATGACGTCATGAATTGTGCTCGGGTTAGTAATAGATAGATAGATAGACAGATAAAACGTTATTGATTCCTTCAGGAGAGTTCCCTTTGGAAGAAGAACTAAAAAGTAAACAGTAACTAATAAGGGTATAAATGGAAACAAAATAGATTCTATTAAAAGAGAAACTAGGCATTAACGACCATGATATAAAAAAAAGTATTGCACTGTTATTGTTTTGCATTCCCTGTCATCCTAGCCCCCCAAAGAGGAGTTGTACAGTGTAATGATGTATGAGACAAAGGATTTTTCATAGGCTAAACCAGTAGTTCTCAAATGAGGGTATGGTGTTTCCGCCCGGACAAAAAAGGGAGGTACTTGAAGGTATGCCAAGGGGTACCTGAGATTTTAAATATTTTAAAATGCAGACAATAAAAATAAACACAGTACGGACGTTAAAAGTTAAAAGATTAAAAGATTTAGCTGAAAGATAAGGAGAAACGTGAATAAAAACATTCCTTTGTTTTGGAGAGTATCACGCACAGCAGGAGGTCAGAGTGCAAGCATGACAGCTTGCTCGCGCCTACTGATAGACAAATGATAGTTTAAATTAACTTATAGATAATCTTTAAGTGAATTAAAAGGGTACTTAAATACACATGAAGTAGTACGTATAATCTTTGAATTAAGGTTTTTGATTAGCAATTAATGGGATAGTTAAGACTGTAATTTTAAAACGTGATATGCAAATTGAACTAACCGAGAGGATATGAAAACGATGGGTGTACATGTTTTGAGTTCCAAATTCTGGAGGAAAAAACCTCAACAAAACGTAAAACCATACAGACGGACTTGGGTGGTAGCCACGGGTGCCCTAGGTCAAGCGAGGGTGGAAAGGATGTGCAGCCGGGGGACTGCCAACTTCTCTGAACAAGACAAGCTCCAAAGTTGTAGCCAGAACATGCTCACAAAAAATACAGGTGTGACAGCAGGACGAACAGCAGGATACAAACAGACCCCTGCTGGAAATAAGTGTCAACGGACAATGTTCAACACAATCTTTGAAGCATTCCTTTGTGGTCAACCTGCACACACCTTGAAATGACCTGCTTACGAACTGTGCCCTGACAATTCAATACTGCACAGAAGGAACTTCCTGATGTTGCCTGACAGCACGACATCAGCTGACAACTACTGGGGACGCCTCCCAGGAATGAGTGGAAGACGGGGACTGCTCCAACTGTCCTAGCGCTGGCTGACGGAGGTGCGTCCGTGTGCCCTGCCACCCAAACCGCCAAAGTGTATGATCACCAATTAGACGACTCATAATAGGAGCCTTTTGACTCTTATATATGGTGGGACTCAAGGTATGGCCGCTCATGTGAACTATCCTTACAACAATTAGAATGGTATAAGATGGACAACTAATGACCCACATTGTTCCCTCTGTCCTGCCTACGAAACAAAAAAAATTTAGGTCAAATGATAAAACAGGGCGTAGCTGCCGCTGATTGAACCGATACGCAAATCAATTATTTCGGTTGTCTGTTAAAAACATAGCTATTGGTTGCAATTTGGACATTTCTGCTGTAGGCTACAAAGAGCTAGCAGCTATACAAAAGCTGAGCTAAAATAAAATTTAAGCATATCCAAAAATTATAGTTGCTTATTACATACACAAAGTCGCAGAGAGACAGAAGTCTGTAGAAAGTATTCAGTAACAAACGTGTCCGCATTATTAAACTTTCTACCACAGGAAACATACTGAAAAAATACAGCAGTTACTGTCAGACTCTAATCCGGATTACCTTGTCTATCAGAGACATGGTTAAAACCCACAACAACTTTCGTTCTAATTAATGTCCCGGGGGACAAGATTACAGAAAAGACAGATCGAGTGACAAAGGGGGGAGGAATTATGATTTATGAAAGGGAAAACATTAAAAGTAGATCAATTTGAGTATGTTGAAATTAAAATCACATTTTCCTCAGAAATGTATTTCAAGGTAATTGTAGTATACCGACCGATCACAGCTAAAGACATTTTTCTTGATTCATTTTCAGACATCCTCAAACAGCATAGTATGACAGAAGTAACGTCATGGAGGACGTTAATCTGGACTGGTTAAATAAGATGCGTAGAAAGAAACTTAAGGATATTATAAACGGCTTCTATATGATACAAATGATAAGCAGCCCTACTAGAATTACAATTGGATGACAAAAATTAAAGAGAACATCTGTAAATACACGAATACAAAACCAGAAAGAAGAGTGTTAAAATAAAAATACCATTGGATTCTAATAAAGACATGAGGACTCAGCTCTCATAAGAGCAATTAAAACAGGTCTAAATACAGATCGTATGATCTAAAAGTTTGGAGGAACAAAAGTTACAATGTTTATGCGGAAGTCTAAGGCTGACTTTCACTTAGAATTAATTAAAGCTGCAAAAAGGAACAATAGAGAGTTATGGAAAACCAGATACAAACTTACGGAAAGAGAGCAAACAAGAAACAACACAATAACATTAAATATCAAAGGCGCTACTATCGCAGACAGTCTGGACATAAGTGGTAATTTTGATGAACATTTCATCCAGTCTGTACAAACCCTGAATAAAAAATCCCTCAAAATCAGTGCAAATAATTGTCATTTATTCAGGATGGACTAATTTTAGAATTAACAAATGAAACAAAGTTAAACAAAATCTTCGCTGCATTATCAGACTCACGATCTAGAGATATATATATGGGTTGGACACTATCTTCCTAAAAACATATAAGGATTGTATTTTTGCTCGTATAACAACGATTGATAAATAAATCAATAACGGAAAACACTTTCCCTACCACGTGGAGAAACTGCTACTATGATTAAATCCATAAAGCAGGAAATAAAGAAGACCAGAACATGTACAGACCAATTAGCCTTCTCCACGTTATAACAAAAGGAATAGAAAATTTGAAATTAAAAAGTGGCTTTGGAGCAATCAAGGCTGCTCAGACGGTCACTAAGAGGGGCATTATGTTGACACATCAATTTAATGAGTATTATATTTATCTATGAGAGCATTTTTGTTGTAAATTGTGAGGCATGGCTGTTAAAATCTTGGTTGTTTTTACGAATGATGACAGATGTGAACAAGAGCATGTATTGTCTTTTGTGTGATGATGTAAATAAGGTGTGCTTGTATTGTATGGTAAGTATGTGTCCATGAAGGGGCATTTGGTGACTTTTCTTATAATTGAATACATGCTACAGTATGATTATTTTTGATTAATTATTGATTATTATGAATGTATATATTTATTATGATTAATTAGTGTCATAATTTTATTGCTTGATTTGTGGATCCCCTTAATTTAGATAGCCAGGGACTACAGATGGAAAGTAGCTATTTAGATATAATCTAGTACAGAACATATCTGTTTCTGAACTTAATGTTTCTGTGCATAGTCCCATCATAGATAGACTAAATTAAATACAACTATTTAGTGAATTATTGAGGCCACAATAATTCACTAGATGTTGTAAAATATCAAAGTACTATTGCAAAAGCGAACAGTGACCTCAAACATGACCTGTCCTCCGCCTCTGTTCTTGCTGCACTTGACTATCAGCTGCCTTTTCTTTTTCTTGGATGTTTCTGAAACTACTAATACTACTACTATTACTATTACTATTACTACGACTAACACTGTCCCTGTGAGAGGGACAGAGGGGGGAGGTGAGTTTGGATTGGGTCAAGTTTGAGCGTGTTGAGGTTTTATTTAATCGATATGATCAATCCGGTACAGGGATGGAGGAACGTAATGATTTAGATTGACAATTGCAGTGGTTGGCGAAAGCAACCCCACCCTCAAAGGAGGATGCCAATTCAGTAATGAAATGTTTTGTGAATGATCTAATATCCCGACATGGTTTCCCCAAAAAGATTAGGTCAAACAACGGCACCTAATTTAAGAAAACAGGTTATCATCTTCAGTCACAAGATCAGCACTTCTCAGGACCAGCAGCTTCCTAGAGAGGTGGAAAGACCATGAGACCAAAATGGTAAGTTTGCAAAATGTAGAATTTGTGTGCCAGTTCCTCTGTGCAGATTTGAGGATGAAAGCAGCCACTCCAGATTCCCTTGCACTCGCTAAGAGGGGCACGGTCAAAGCCGATCCAGGACCAACACCCGATACCTGACTGGAAGGAACCGAGAGGAGAGACAACACCTTGCCAGCGATGACGAGAACAACTAAAAAGTGGAAAGAAGTGTCGGGAGTGCCGAAGCAGCGAGGAGGCCTGAAGCAAGCCGAGGGCCTGGACCAAAGCCCCAACGCCCCATACTTTGCCCCGCCTCTTCCCCAAAGCCCCATACTTTTCCCCAATTTCGGCCAGCACGGACATGCCATTAAACAGTCTGCCCAATGGACTGAACCACACCCCAAGAAGAGACAGAGACAGACTGTTTGAGTGGATCTCTTTCTTCACCAAGGCAGCCAAAAGCCCAACGAGGTGTCGGCAGGCCACCAGCCTGAGGCACCACTGAGCCATCCATACGAGCACTAATCGAACATGGACTCATACGAAATTCAGTTGTGTGTACAAAATCAATTGGTAACTACATTCATTGCAAATGCCGGGAAAAATAATAATGCAACAGCTTACAGTCATAAGTCTATATTAATTCTAAACCAGATCTTGTTTGATTCATTATTAATGTGAAAATACATCTTGAATAAGCATATATATATTCATCTAATTATGTTCATGATCAAAGTATTTTGGTATTACGTTACTAACTGAAAGGGTAGGCCACTAATTGTGTTCTGTGAGATGGTTTTACTGCAGGCTGGTAACAGCGATCGCTCTGAAGGAGGGTCATAGACGGAATTTTTGCCTCGTATAAAAACATTGAGGTTTTTGCCTCTATCTGCGGTAGAGATTTAATTTAGTGGTCTATATCAGAAATTGTTTTGGTCCAGGGTCTTAAGACCCTGGAAGGCGGGTATGTAGTAGAATTTCTGACCTTTGACCTATAGTTCATGTCTGTCAAAAATGTATGCTCATTTTGATTTCTCTTCCTCTTCTGTGGGACAAAAGTGAACTTTAAGTCATGCCAACCTGTCTAACTGAATGTGTTGACTGTCTGAAAGATTCGAGTTGTTATGGAACAGATAGGGAAAACAAAATAAGACATTGACGCACTAACAAGAGAGATACGAAAGGGATAAAGCCAAACGAAGACAGTGTTTTGGGCACCATCTTCTTTTCCATGGTGACGGGCGCGCCCGGGGGGGAAACTTTCTGTGTGCTAGACAACTCAACCCAACCATTGTACCATTTGATTATGAGTAAAATAAAACTCTTGTGTTAAATCTACTTTGGTTCTCATTGACAACCTGGACTTTCCACTACAGGGACAAGCGGTAGAAATGGATGGATAGATTTTCATTACACTGTTTTTAACCTTCCGTGTCAAGCTGGTGCATTTGCCCTTTGCATCCTTTGGGGTTTAAAGTTAAGTTGTGGCTTTATATTATTGTGTTGTGGCTTTTGCAATTGTGCTGTAGCTGGAAGTTTTTGTGTTGTAATTAATCATATTGTCTTGTGGCGTTCGCATTTGGTATGACCTTTTCTCAACCACCGTAGGTATTCGCCATTTTTATAACAAACAGACTAAAATAACGTTTAGCGTCATTTTCATTAAAAGTGCTAAACTTCATCTAAAGTCTGCCGTTCTTAAATCCAATGTTTTCTTTTTTCAAGTATTGATAAAATCGATGCATTGCTTTATAAATCGATGTTGGATCAATACCCGTCTTCCGGAAGGACAACTTGCAGAGCAGAGATCGGTATACTTGAAATTCTGGAATATAAATCAATTCATCGATATATGGATCAATCGTTATACCCCTAGTTTTAAGTGAGCTGTAATTCTTGGTCCTTAGGGTACTTTGATCAAAGCATGTCACAGTCCTCTTCTTGAGACACACAGGAACTGTTTGAATCTGTACAGAAACCACATAATACTCTGTCTCCTTTAAATGTGTAAAGCTACTAAGAGACAATAAAATGTGTTTTACAAAGATACCTGCATGGCAGCCTCCTTCCCTAACTCTTTACGAGTCCTTGTAATGATGTATAAAGTCAACTAAAACGTTTCTTTAATGTGAGCAATAGGACACGCAAACCAGAAGCTAAGGATAAAAAAAAGTCCCCCTGCAAGCACTTTTCCTTTTATCTGCTCATGAACCGATATTGACCAAAGACTTTGGCAAACCCTGACAGGGAAAAGACGAAAGAGGACAAAATAAAAATTTACCAGAGACCCTGTGCACCTGCCTTTGACCATGAGTTAACGACATGGGAAAACAATTTAATTGTACATTAGATTTTTCTATCTGGAAATATTAATTTAACCTGCTCAGTGGCCTTGTGGTTAGAGTGTCCGCCCTGAGACTGGAAGGTTGTGAGTTCAAACCCCGGCCGAGTCATAGCAAAGACTATAAAAATGGGACCGATTACCTCCCTGCTTGGCACTCAGCATCAAGGGTTGGAATTGGGGGTTAAATCACCAAAATGATTCCCAAGCGCGGCCACCGCTGCTGCTCACTGCTCCCCTCACCTGCCAGGGGGTGAACATGGGGAAGGGTCAAATGCAGAGGATCATTTCACCACACCACACCTAGTGTGTGTGTGACTATTGTTGGGACTTTAACTTAACACAATAGGCCTGTTTATTAATTTGCATTCCAAAGGGTGTCACATTTTGGCTTAGCCAAACCAATGGTCTGACACCAGTCTGCGGACAAGGGGTTTAGGAACAACTCACATTGAGATAATTTAGGATACGATTATTAATGACACTTAAGATACTAAAAAATGCAGTGTTTTTGTTGTAATGGAGGTGATTACTATTAGCTTAGAGCAGGGGTCGGCAACCCAAAATGTTGAAAGAGCCCTATTGGACCAAAAATACAAAAACAAATTTGTCTGGAGCCGCAAAAAATTAAAAGCCATATTACATACACATAGTGTGTCATGAGATATAAATTGAATTAAGAGGACTTAAAGGAAACCAAATGACCTCAAATATAGCTGCAAATGAGGCATAATGATGCAATATGTACATATCGCTAGCCTAAATAGCATGTTAGCATCGATTAGCTTGCAGTCATGCAGTGACCAAATATGTCTGATTAGCACTCCACACAAGTCAATAACATCAACAAAACTCACCTTTGTGCATTCATGCACAGAGTTAAAAGTTTGGTGGACAAAATGAGACAGAAAAAGAAGTGGCATAAAACATGTCCTAGAAAGTCGGAGAAAGTTATATATGTAAAAAAACTAAGGTGAGTTCAAGGACGCCAAAATTAGTAGGACAAAACGGCGCTCGCCAAATACTCGAATCAGTGAAGCATGTTTAATATAAACAGTGTGCTTTATAACAATTAGGGAGGTTTGTGTCATGTTTGTCCTCCTACAGAAACCATACTAAAACAAAAAATATATTTTTTTCCCCCTGATCTTTTTCCATTTTTCATACATGGCTCTAGAGCCGCGGGTTGCCGACCCCCGGCTTAGAGGAATGCAACTCCTCACTGTGTATGGAGACACATAATTAGGTGCTAGTTGCTTTTCAGCCGGGAGTCTAGAAATAAATACGGACCTTTTTCAATAAAATCGTCCCTGTAACAGTAACATCTTGCAATGGAAACCACAATAATGTTGCATTGTGCCCTTTTTTAGTGAACTGCTTTTAAAGGTATCTTTTTTTATAATCTGTCAAATTTTTGCTCATAACCATTCTTATATTATTTCATCAACAAGTTATGCAAAAGTCAAATAAACACATTTACGCTCATACATGCACATGAATACCTAAACTTGTGCATTATGTTCAGTCAGTATGAAATGGATACAGTATTTCCAAGGCACAAAATGCTAATGTGTGAGTGCCCACATTGTTGCTCTTGACAAAAGTAAAGCAAACAGCCTGATTGACTCACAAGCACATTTTAGCAGCTGATTAAACTGTGGTCTTTGGGAGCTCAGTTTGCTGTTGGTTTAAAACTAGGAAATCACAGCTTTTATTCTTGTAAAATGTTATCACCTCCTGCATATTGATTGTCTCTCAAAGCTCGACTAAACAACTGTAATAAGAGAGGAAGGAAAGATCTGAAGAGACAGCAGCAGAGGAAAAGGGAGATGAGATGACTGGAGAGGGCATGCTCTGATATCACAGCGTTGTTCCTGGAACATCATAATTAACCCCTTCATCCCTGAGCCTCGCCCCAACCTCTCACCCTAACATTAATGAGGGCGTTCCAGGAACAATACAAACACAGCAATCTCAGATAAGTCACCAGGGAGGATGATCTATGCACAACCAAGGACGGAAGGCGAGGTGGGTGGGGGGGCTGCAGGGGAGAGAAATCAAAGCAAATTTACCCTGAAGGCAGCACTTGCGCACTTGTAGATGAAGAGTACAATTTGCTAAACCTCGGCATTTGATAGCTGGTATTTAAGTCATTACGGCTGAATAGAACCACCTGCCAAATCAATGAGAACACCAGCATTATTATCATTATTGCTTTTATTATTATTGTTAGTGGACACGCACAGCAAGGTTAGTTTCCATTAAAGATGTACCGATCGATCGGCTAATTCTTGTAAAAAAGTATGTGGTCGACCTTTGCTGATTATTGCCTTTTTTATGCCAATTACAAAAACGCATATCGTCTCAACCGGCTAACAGCTACACAGTGTGGAGCCGCTCCCCTAAACTAATAATAATCCCCTTCATTACAGCAAATAAAGTGCATTTCTTATTGTCTTAAGTGTCATTATCATGCATTGTTATCACTGGAGGACGAGGATAGACATGTTACACACCGACAGAAAACAGGAGCACGATTGAGAATTGTTAAGCTAACCTAGCTTGAAACAACACCAAGAAATAAGTGCTTAGTAAATTTTAAGAAATGTGGGTAGAACAGTGTTACAGCGGAAATTTAGCTGTTATTAACATGAAATTAACAAGTACATTATAGGAGTTAGAGCATACTTGCCAACCCTCCCGTTTTACCGGGAGACTCCCGGAATTCAGCGCCTCTCCCGAAAACCTCCCGGAAGAAATTTTCTCCCGATAACTGCTGGCGTCTCCCAAGATTTTTCGTTGTCAAGCTTGATGTAGACATTATCTCCCGGCTGTAGAGCAGGAAGATGTCTGGCACCATGACGGCGATTGTAATAGAAGGCTTGTTTAGTCTTCTCTTTAGCATCGTTTTGCTTGACAGTCTTTCTGTTGGGCCATTTAGGTTGCAGATTTTTCTCGAGCGTAGGGAGAGTTGTTCGGATCTTCCTCCCCATCAGCAGTTCTGCTGGGCTAACTCCTGTGGTAGTGCAGGGAGTCGAACATGAGAGCTACCAGTGGATCGTCCTGTTGGAGGATTCTCTTTGCTGTCTGCACTGCTCATTCTGCATGTCCGTTTCCTTGAGGGTGGTGAGGACTAGACGTAATGTGTCTGAAGTCCAGTTGTCGTGCCAACTCCTGGAATTCCGAACTGGAAAATTGAGGTCCGTTGTCACTCACCACCTCGTCCGGGATACCAAACCTAGCGAAGGTTGCTTTCAGTCTCTGAATAACCTGAGCGCTGGTTGTTGATGGTAGATGCAGGATTTCCAGGTACCGTGAATAGTAATCAGATATCACCAGATAATCGTGCTTGTTGTGTTCGCAAAGGTCAAGAGCTATTCGTTTCCATGGACGGTCTGGCAGGGGTGTGGAGATGAGTGGCTCCTTCTGCTGAGCTCGCTTCTGCTCCTGACATGTGCTGCACGACTCTACAATGTTCTTAAGTCCTACAGAGAGTCCTGGCCACCAAACCGATGTTTTGGCCCTTTCTCTGCACTTTGTGAGCCATTGATGTCCATCGTGTATTTTCTGCAAAATATCTGCTCTTAATGACTTTGGAATTACAATTCTGTTTCCTCGTGTGACCAAGCCATCGGCTTCTGATAGTTCATATTTCACTTTTAGAAAGTCTCTGGTACATGGTGGGACATTAGCAATGTGTTCTGGCCATCCTGACCTGATTAGTTTGATGACAGCCTGAAGCTGGCTGTCGGCCATTGTTGCTGTCCTGATGCTCTCCATTCTGGTTGGAGACGCTGGGATGCCCTGCATCACTGTGGCTACGTAGCACGCCACCTCATCCTGAGTGTCAGTCTCTCCTTTTGTGTGCGTTTGTGGGCTACGAGACAGGGCATCTGCAACTACAAGAGTTTTCCCTGGCACATATTCTGCTACCGGTTTGTACCTCAGGAGTCTCATCAGTAACCGCTGACATCTTAAAGGAACATTGTCCAGACTTCTATTGTTGACAAGCGGTACTAATGGTTTGTGATCGGTCTCAAGCCTGAACTGATCCAAGCCGCAAACATACTTGTCAAATTTTTCACAGGCCCATACACCAGCCAGACACTCTTTCTCGATCTGGGCGTAACGTGTTTCGGCTTCAGTGAGACGTCTGGAGCAGTAGGCTACTGGCTTCCACTCCTCTCCATGGATTTGGAGCAGTACGCCCCCCAGGCCGTAACTACTGGCGTCGGCGGACACAGCTGTGGGCTTAGCAACATCGTAGAAGGAAAGAACCGGTGCTGTGGTCAGCATCTCCTTAATGTTCTCAAATGCTGCCTGCTGTGTGTGGCTCCAGGTCCAGATGTTCCTGCTTTTCAAAAGCTCATATAATGGTTGACCTATTGTAGATAGGCTAGGAACATACCTCCCCAGGTAGTTCACCATGCCCAGAACTCTTTTAAGCTCCTGGACATTTCTTGGTGGGGCCAGCTGTCGAATGGCCTCAACTTTGTCAGGGTCGGGTCTGACCCCTGACTGATCAATGAGATGTCCGAAAAAACGTAGTTGGCTTTGTCTGAGGGAGCATTTGTCTTTATTGAGCTTCAGGCCTGCTGATTCAACACGTTGAAGTACCTTTTCAAGTCTAATGTCATGCTGTTCCATCGAGGTCGCATAGACCAGGATGTCGTCCATAAAAACTTCAACACCTTCCAGCCCTTGCAGCGTCTCCAGCATTTTTCGCTGGAAGATTTCCGGTGCACTGGTGATCCCGAATGGTAATCTCTTAAAACAGTATCTGCCAAACGGTGTAATAAAAGTTGTTAGCTTGCAGCTGTCTGAGTGCAGCGGGATCTGCCAGAAGCCACTCGCAGCATCAAGAGAGGAGAACACTGTTGCTCCACTGAGCTTGGCCGTGATCTCATCCGAGGTAGGTAAAATATAACGCTATCTTTTGACTGAATCGTTAAGCCGTTTCAAATCCACACATATCCTGGCTTTGCCAGTGTTCTTCTTCAGAACAGGTACCATTGGTGCACACCATTCAGTTGGCTGTGTTACTGGCTCTATGATGCCGTTATACTCCATCCTGTGTAGTTTATCTTTGACTTTTTGTAAAATTGGGAAGGGCACACGTCATGCGGAATGAACAGAATACGGTTGGGCACCATCTTTCAGCTGTATTCTAACTGGTTCAGTGTTTAGTGTGCCATGCTCACCGTAAGCTTGCTGATGTCCTGTGGTGGTGTGTGTCACTTCGTCGACTCGTCGCACCAAGTTCATTTTTACTGAAAGGGACCGGCTGAGTAGATTGTTGACACTACTGCCGCGCACTACGTATGCTTTAAAGGGGTAATCCTTCCCTTTGTAGCTAACTGTTGCTTTAAATCAGCCCAGACACAACAGTTCACCTCCCGGGCTGTCCAGAGTAATGTCAGCAGGTTCCAGTGCTCTCAGTGGGGTGAGTGTGTGAAACGCGTCCTCACTTAATACACTGACATCAGCTCCTGTGTCAATTTTAAATTTCATTGGTATGGAATCCACCTGTAGTTGAACAGTCCACTGTTCTTTCTCATCTCCACTGCACACTGAGCCTAAGAAATAGGATGTCTGTTCAACATGCCCAGTTTCTGTGACTTCATTCACTGACTTGTTGCTGTTGCGACACAATCTGGCCCAATGTCCGATTTTATGGCAGTTGTGGCAAGTAGCTTTTCTTGCAGGGCATTTTCCCTCTCTGCCATGCTCAGCTTTCCCGCATTTTCCACATTTATTTTCATTCCCCCATTTTCTGTCTTTTGTCTTGCCTTGTTGTTGTTTCCAATGATGTTGTTGTTTGTAACGCACCTCCTGTACTGATCCCATCTTGTCTCCCTGCAGGTTTACTTGTGCCGCGACCTCCTCTGACTGCCTGACGGTCTGTATTGTCAGTGCGAGCATTAGGTCCGCCATTAGCTGTAGCCTGCGTGAGAGCTCCTTGTCAATTATCCCGACAACAATACTGTCGCGGATATTTTCATCCCGGCAGGCACCGAACTCACAGTGCTCTGACAGATCGTACAGGGATCTGATAAAACACTCTGCCTTCTCCCCAGGCCGCTGGACACGCTGGTGAAAACATGCTCTCTCATGGATAATATTCCTCCTCGGGAAAAAATACTCGTCAAACTTTTTCACCATGCGGTCAAAGTTGTTTCTATGTCCGTCTTCGGCAAAGGTGAACGATTTATATATATTTTCTGCTTCGTTGCCCATTGCATAAATCAGGCAGCTCACCTTCACGTCACCATCCTCATTGTTGAGTTTCGTCGTGAGTCTGTATCGCTCAAAGCGCTGTCTCCAGTCGAGCCATTCCGTCGGCTTGTCGAAGGCAAAACTCGCTGGGGGATTAAACTTCGCCATGTCGTCTATTTTCGTCTTAAATTGAACTTCGTGACTCACGGACCACTTCTGACACTATGTGAATGATCGAGGGCGAGTTCTTTGTTTCTTTAGGTGGGTTTATTGTAGGCACTTTTCATGAACGTCCACTCAGTGCGGTAACATCACACAACAACAACAGTCACGTTTTTGTCCTACCGTAAAGCAGGTCGTCTGCCATAAACATCAATGTTGTGACAGTCTCAAACAGGGCAACACTGCCATCTAGTGTACATGCATATATGACAGTTTCTTATGTGGGTTTATTGTTAGGCAGTTTCATTAACGTCCTCCCAGCGCGGTAACAACACACAACAACAGCAGTCACGTTTTTGTCTACCGTAAAGCAGTTCGTCTGCTGTAAACAGCAATGTTGTGACACTCTTAAACAGGCCAATACTGCCATCTACTGGATGGCCTCCGGAACACTGAAGTATTTATATATATATATATATATATATATATATATATATATATATATATATATATATATATATATATATATATATATATATATATATATATATATATATATATATATATATATATATACACACTACCGTTCAAAAGTTTGGGGTCACCCAAACAATTTTGTGGAATAGCTTTCATTTCTAAGAACAAGAATAGACTCTCGAGTTTCAGATGAAAGTTCTCTTTTTCTGGCCATTTTGAGCGTTTGAGCCCCACAAATGTGATGCTCCAGAAACTCAATCTGCTCAAAGGAAGGTCAGTTTTGTAGCTTCTGTAACGAGCTAAACTGTTTTCAGATGTGTGAACATGATTGCACAAGGGTTTTCTAATCATCAATTAGCCTTCTGAGCCAATGAACAAACACATTGTACCATTAGAACACTGGAGTGATAGTTGCTGGAAATGGGCCTCTATACACCTATGTAGATATTGCACCAAAAACCAGACATTTGCAGCTAGAATAGTCATTTACCACATTAGCAATTTATAGAGTGTATTTCTTTAAAGTTAAGACTAGTTTAAAGTTATCTTCATTGAAAAGTACAGTGCTTTTCCTTCAAAAATAAGGACATTTCAATGTGACCCCAAACTTTTGAACGGTAGTGTATATATAGCTAGAATTCACTGAAAGTCAAGTATTTAATATATATATATATATATATATATATATAAATATACCAGAATCAGAATCAGAATCAGAATCGTTTTATTGCCATTGTTTGAGAACGGGTTCACAAACTAGGAATTTTTCTTGGTGCAAACGTGCGATATAAAACACATATAACACATATTTGGTATAAAAAGAGCTGTGACTGAGCTATCAGATAGACTTAGAAGGGATTCAAGGAATTCAAGGAGCTGCTGTTAGGAGTTATTGTTCATTTGCCTGATGGCCGAGGGGAAAAAACTGTTCAGGTGGCGGGAGGTGTGGGTCTGGATGGAGCGTAGTCTCCTGCCTGAGGGGAGAGGGGAGAATAGTGTGTGTCCAGGGTGAGAAGAGTCAGCTGTGATCCGACCCACACGCCTCCTGGTCCTGGAGGAGAACAAGTCCTGGAGGGATGGGAGCTTGCAGCCAATCACCTTCTCAGCAGCACGTACGATGCGCTGCAGTCTATAAATAGTGTGTGTCCAGGGTGAGAAGAGTCAGCTGTGATCCGACCCACACGCCTCCTGGTCCTGGAGGAGAACAAGTCCTGGAGGGATGGGAGCTTGCAGCCAATCACCTTCTCAGCAGCACGTACGATGCGCTGCAGTCTATTCTTATCCTGGACTGTGGCGCCGGGGAACCACACGGTGATGGAGGAGGTCAGGATGGACTCTATGATGGCTGAGTAAAACTGCACCAGCATCTCTGTCGGCACCTTACGTTTCCTCAGCTGCCGCAGGAAGTACATCCTCTGCTGGGCCTTCTTGATGAGGGAGCTGATGGTCAGCTCCCGCTTGAGGTCCTGGGTGATGGTGGTGACCAAGAAACGGAAGGAGTCCACAATGGGGACGGGGTGGGAGAGTCAATCAGGGTGAGGGGGGATGGTGGGGCTGTGACTTTCCTGAAGTCCATGATCATCTCCACTGTTTTCTGGGCGTTCAGCTCCAGGTTGTTGAGGCTACACCAGGACGTCAGCCGGTCCACCTCTCTCCTGTAGGCGGACTCATCGCCATTTGAGATGAGCCCGATGAGGGTGGTGTCATCCGCAAACTTGAGCAGTTTTACGGATTGGTGACTGGAGGTGCAGCAGTTTGTATACAGAGAGAAGAGCCAGGGGGAGAGTACACAGCCCTGAGGAGTACCAGTGTTTGTGGTTCGACTGTCCGAGACAATCTTCCCCAGCCGTACGTGCGGTCTTCGGTCCGTCAGGAAGTCATTAATCCAACTGCAGAGGGAGTCGGGCACGCTGAGCTGGTAGAGCTTGTCTCGTAGCAGTCCAGGGAGGATGGTGTTGAAGGCAGAGCTGAAGTCCACAAACAGGATCCTAGCGTAGGTTCCTGGAGAGTCCAGATGCTCCAGGATGAAGTGGAGGGCCAGGTTCACTGCATCATCCACAGACCTGTTGGCTCTGTAGGCGAACTGCAGTGGGTCCAGGAGGGGGGCGGTGATGTCCTTGAGGTGGGGCAGGACCAAGCGCTCAAAGGACTTCATGACCACAGACGTCAGCGTGACCGGCCTATAGTCATTTAGTCCTGTGATCCGTGCTTTCTTGGGGACAGGGACAATGGTAGAGGTCTTAAAGCAGGACGGCACACGGCATAGCTCCAGAGAGGTGTTAAAAATGTCAGTGAAGACAGGAGCCAGCTGGTCCGCACAGTGTCTGAGAGTGGAGGGGGAGACACCATCCGGCCCCGGGGCCTTCCGCGTATTCAGCTTCAAGATCTGCCGGCGTACATCCTCTTCTTTGATGGAGAGGGTCTTTACAGTCTTATGATGTTTTTGGAGTCCTGTGATGTCATTGGAGTCCTTTGAGTCCTTTAACTCATTTAATGATGTGCTGGCATTGGTGGGGAGGGTGATGGTGGGGGGAGCATGGCTTTGATGAGCTGAAGGCCGTTCATGACGACAGTAATGTGTGTTGAGGCCCTGAGCGAGAGTCCGGTCATTCAGGGCCTGGGGGGTTTTGGGCTTATAGTTCGTAAGGGCCCTTAGACCTCTCCAAACTGCCGCAGAATCATTGGGGCGGAACTGTTCCTGTAGACGGTTAGAGTACACAGATTTAGCTTTCTCCACTTCCCTGGTGAAGTGGTACTTCGCTTCTCTGTATGTACTTTGGTCCCCGCTTCTCCACGCAGCCTCCTTCTTCTTGCGCAGCTGTCGGAGCTTGGGTGTGAACCAGGGCTTGTCGTTGTTATAACAAACCCTGGTGCGCGTTGGAATGATGCGCGCCTCATTGAACTGTATGTATGAGGTCACAGTGTCCGTATACTCGTCCAGATTGTTCGTGGCCGCTCCAATTGCCTCCCAGTCTGTCGTTTCCCAGCAAGCACGCAACTCGTCCACAGACTCGGCGGTGAAACACTTAATGTTCCTCATAACAGGTTTAGCCAGTTTCAGTCTCTGTCTGTATGAAGGGATTAAGTGCACCATCATGTGATCTGATAGTCCAAGAGCAGCGCGCGGGACTGCATGAAAAGCCTTGCTCAATATAGTGTAGCAGTGATCCAGCGTGTTCTCCTCTCTGGTTGGGCATTTAATAAACTGTCTATACTTTGGTAATTCCTGGCTCAAATTTCCCTTGTTAAAGTCACCAAGCACGATAACAAGAGAGTCAGGAAAAGACCGTTCCACATGTAAGATCTGTCCTGCGAGCGCGCGCTGAGCGTCACGCACGTCCGCGCCGGGCGGGATGTAAACAGCCACGAGAATGAATGAAACAATCTCACGCGGTGAGTAAAAGGGCTTACAGTGGATGAAAAAATATTCCAGAGAGGAAGAACAGTGTCTAAAAATGACAGTCACGTCTGTGCACCAGCTATTGTTGATAAAGAAGCATAGTCCCCCGCCTCTTTTTTTGCCAGAGAGCGCCGCATCTCGGTCCGCGCGGAGGAGATGAAAGCCCTCCAGTTGAAGCGCGCTGTCCGGGACACTTGCGCTCAGCCAAGTCTCCGTGAAACACAACACACAGGATGAGGAGAAGTCCTTGTTCCTTCTCATCAGCAACGCTAGCTCGTCCATCTTGTTGGCAAGTGAGCGGACGTTGGAGAGGAAGATGCCTGGTAGAGGCGTGCGTAATCCCCGTCCGCGAAGACGGACAAGTGCGCCCGCTCTCTTTCCTCGTCGATGCGGTTTCCCTCTTTTGATCGCAGAATGGACCAAATCCGCAGCTGACGCTAAGATGACCGGTAACAAGTCCATAGGGATGGTGGATCTGATGTTCAGTAGCTCTTCACGGGTGTAAGAGCACCCGGAAACACAATTTATGTACAAAAACAAACAAAACAGAGCGCACGAAAGCACTGATGATGACGTATACCATACCATACCATACCAACTTTATTTATAAAGCCCTTTAAAAATATATATATATATATACCGGTATATGAAATATATATGAAATACTCGAGTTGGTGAATTCTAGCTGTAAATATATTCCTCCCCTCTTAACCACACCCCCACCACGCCCCCGCCCCACCCCAACCCCCAACCCGCACCTCCCGGAATCAGAGGTCTCAAGGTTGGCAAGTATGAGTTAGGGAGAGGATAATGTAACAACAACTGTTGGCATGTCAGCATTACATGTCAGTGATTCAGATCTATCCATACATTGGTGTTGATACCAAGGGTAGTATCAGTACATGATCGATACTACAGTAAAGTGATCAGATCAATATTTTACATTTTCTCAAAATATATTTTTTGGGTTGTTTTTGTTAATATTTACAATTTCAAGGGAACACTCCCTGGACACAGGAGGACTTTGAGTGCAAACAATATTTCAATGAGTAATAGCTAGCTTTTTGATTTTTAGTTATTGTGTGCAAATGACTTTGTTTTGCTCAAACAATTGTATGAAATAAAGTAGAATAAGGAACTTAAATATTCTGTTGATTTTGTTAAACTATCAATGGTACTGAGCTGAGGATGTGGTTGTGGCTTGTGCAGCCCTATGAGGCATTTGTGATTAAGGGCTATATAAGTTAACTTTGACTGATTGATTTATTGTTGGTTGGATATGTATTGGAATTAACAACATAAAACCTTGATTTTGTTGCACCGACATCCTGTGTTTGTCTGATTATAAATGTGATAACAATTGGTATCATTCTTTTTTTTCTTATTTTATTAATCAATCCAACAAAACAATAAACAACAATACCATAATAATGCAATTCCAATTCCAAAACAAACCCGCCCCAGCAACATTCAGAATAGCAATAAACAGAGCAATTGAGAGGACACACAAACATGACACAAAACAATCCAAAAGCAGTCAAACAAAAAGGAATATTGTCAACAACAGTATCAATATTTATAACAATTCCAACATAGCAGTGATTAGAAATCCCATCATTCTTGAAAATATGATGTATCAGCAGTGTTGGGTTAGTTACTGAAAACCAGTAACTAGTTACAATTACTAGTTACTTTATTTCAAAAGTAACTGAGTTACTAACTCAGTTACTTACACCAAAAAGTAATGTGTTACTGTGAAATGTAACTATTTAGTTACTTCTTTTTTCCCCCTTTTTTTAAGGCTCCCATTAATGCCCTTCTAGCCTTCATTTCAGTACTGTTATTGCACTGGAGAATAATACAATCTGTTGATCAACTTGACATGCATTTGCATCACTGAACTCAGAAAGCAATGTGGTCTACATACAACACACAAAGACAAAGATATGTTTCAAAGGGTCAATTTATTTCAGGCCAGAAAAAATTGACAAAACTATTTTAAATAGCTGCAACATAATGGCACTTTAACTTTAACTCTAAGTAGATAGGATCTTTGATCCAAGACACAACTTACATATAACTAAAATGTTATTTTCTTTGTGCTCGACAAAAGAAAAGTATTGAGAATGTCTCCATGTTAAAAAACTTGACTTCTGGCTTCGCCATGATGTCTTGTTAGTTGTTATGAGAGTAGCGTATGTGTGTGTGTGTGTGTGGCCCTTTAAGATATGACAGCATGAGAGGTGAGTGACGTCAGTGAGTGAGTGGGTGAGAGAGGTGAGGGAGCGGCGACAGTGAGTGCGTGTAGGTGCTCTAGCTTGGTGGATGGCTGCGTGCAATAAAGTCACAAAGTTGCAACAAACCGCCGGGCTCGTCATTCACCCTCAGCTGTAAAGACCCTCTTCCGGGTAAAGTGACGGTTGTGAGACCCGAAGTACGGCTGCGGGGAGGCGTGCTTTCTGTGGGTGGGGGAAAGCACGCCTCTTCTTTTCCACCGGAGCGCTCCAATAAAACACACTCAGATCTTCAGTTTCTAGCCGATACTACATAAAAATAACGTAAAATAACGCAGTAACGCGTCATGCAGTAACGGTAACTGAGTTACTGTATATAAAAAAATAATGCGTTAGATTACTAGTTACCGCCGAAACTAACGGCATTACAGTAACGCGTTACTTAGTAACGCGTTAGTCCCAACACTGTGTATCAGTATCAGCATTGGTATACTGCCCCTGTAACTTCTTGTTATTGGATCAGTACCTACATTGTAGTACCACCCAAAACTAATGTAAAGTATCGAAACAAAAGAAGAATAAGTGTTTATTACATTTTAACATAAGTATAGATAGAAACATGTTACAACAGAAAGTAACAAGATATTAACAGTAAATTAGCAAATAGAATAAAAAACGTTTTGTGAAAATGATACAACCGGAAATGACGCACTATTTTACACCATCAGTCTGCAGCCAAATTAGGAGCCTTTGTAACCCGTATTATCATATACATAACAATTAATATATTGTTATATATATCATTGTCGCAGGAGGCTACAATATATATTGCAATATAGATGGCCATATTGCCCATTTCCAGTGTGAATATAATTATTAGTAAGTAGATGCCACTTCCTATGTGCCTTTTCAGACATGTTGAATTGCGCAATTGCACTTGTTTTGCATTGCGGAAACAAATACCACCACCATACTTGCTTTTAATTTTTAAGACTTCATCCATATGTGTGGTGGTGCTTGTTGCATTCTACATGTGCTTGATAAAAAAAATGCTCTGATCCCTGCGATTCCATTTTTAGCGTTTGTTTTCAGACCTCGACAAATGAATGCTGGCTTCCACAGCGCCGTTTGATTTCAATCTGACATACCCACGGTGATAATGCTTGGGATAACTGTGTTTAAAAATGAGCCGTCTGACTTTGACGCTCTCCCCCTCAAACGCTATTAGTTTTGCCTCCAGGTAAGATTTTTATTTCCTAAATAACCTGCAGTGGTCCTCCTGTCAGTGTGGTGAAAATGTTGGCGGAGAAGAAGCAAGCGCAAGGGAGGGAGAACAAAGACATGGCCAGAGACAGACGGGGACTTTTTTTTTTTCCTCTTTTATTTTTTAAGGGGTTTTTGGACACAGCGAGAGAGAGGAGAGGAGGAAGAGCGAAGATAGGAAAGCATATAGAAACAAAAAACTCACAGACGCACAATCTGACAGCACTTTGACATGAAGGAAGGGGAGAGCAAATAAAAGAGAATATTCAAGGAACGATAAGCATGCACTTATATCTTCACATACACACTCTCTTACACACTCTGTCTGTGTGCACACTGTATGCAGATGCCCTGCTATATGTTCAGTTCAGTTCAGTTCCAGTTTATTTGGAACATGCATACAATACAATATAATGCATCACACAATTCCAGTTGTTTCATTACAGAACGTCCGAAAAGGAGTAGGAAGAAGCAGAGTTTATTTAATCCTACCCCTTTTCAAACCATAGCAATTTTATCCCGTTTCCTTGTTTTTTTGTAACAGAACAGTGAACAAATAAATAAATAACATACCATAGTAAGTACACAAATATTAAATACATAAATAATATTTGTCTCAATAAAAAAGGAAAAAAAGGGTTCAAGATGTTCATCATAATTCTTGTTCTGTGTACTTTGTGAACACTTGTAGTTTGGACAGTCTCTTAGACAGAATCATATTAGTGCTTTGTTTGATTTATTTTAGGGATGTCCGATAATGGCTTTTTGCCGATATCCGATATTGTCTAATTCTTAATTACTGATACCGATATCAACCGATATCAACCGATACCGATATATACAGTCGTGGAATTAACACATTATTATGCCTAATTTGGACAACCAGGTATGGTGAAGATAAGGTCCTTTTTTAAAAAAATTAAAAAATAAAATAAGATAAATAAATTAAAAACATTTTCTTGAATAAAAAAGAAAGTAAAACAATATAAAAACAGTTACATAGAAACTAGTAATTAATGAAAATGAGTCAAATTAACTGTTAAAGGTTAGTACTATTAGTGGACCAGCAGCACACACAATCATGTGTGCTTACGGACTGAATCCCTTGCAGACTGTTTTGTTATACATTGATATATAATGTAGGAACCAGAATATTAATAACAGAAAGAAACAACCCTTTTGTGTGAATGAGTGTAAATGGGGGAGGGGTTTTTTTTGGGTTGGTGTACTAATTGTAAATGTAT
The DNA here is from genome assembly GCF_033978785.1 of Entelurus aequoreus. NCBI lineage: Eukaryota > Metazoa > Chordata > Actinopteri > Syngnathiformes > Syngnathidae > Entelurus > Entelurus aequoreus. The sequence goes on along the minus strand of NC_084732.1, from coordinate 37,449,429 downwards.
CTTGTGTTTTATATGTTGATTTAATAAAAAACAAATAAAAATATAAAAATTTAAAAAATGATACCGATAATAAAAAAAATGATACCGATAATTTCCGATATTACATTTTAAAGCATTTATCGAAATCTCTATCTGTATTATTTGATTAATCCGTTCCATAATTTAATTCCACATACTGATATACTAAAGGTTGTAAGTGTTGTACGCGCATACAAATGTTTTAAATTAGATTTTCCTTTAAGGTTGTATTGTTGGTTGTGATTATCAAACTTGGAGATAAAGAAAAAATAGCAGAAGTCTTTAAGTAGAACATTCTTTGTGAGCTGCATTGGGATTCAGTTTGTCAGTTCCCACTCAGTTTATTTACAAGATCACCTTTTCCACTGCATGCTACCTCCATGCCTTGACATTGCTCCACACTTTCAAACATTTAATTGTAAATTATTGGCTAATAACTGCATTACTTTTACAGTATAATTTACAGTAATTTACTGTGAAATATCTACAGCAATCCATTTCAGAGCAGAGATGTGATTTTACGGTTAACTAAACTAAATGCTGTACAATTTTAGTTAATTACTCTCTCGGTTTTACAGCATACTGACACTTACTGAACAAGAGTGTGCAAAGTAGTCTACGGAACCCTTTAATAGACAAATCAGTTTGAATTCACAGTAATGTGTTGGGATATTATAAGAAATTATAATTACAGTATTTTACTGTGAAATAACAATTATTTTCTGTTAAAGAGGCTGTTTGCAACTTGCTCACAGTTAAATTTTTTCAAAGCAAAAAATATAACAACAAGATAATTGGCTAGATTATTTAAAGTTAAAGTCCCAATGATTGTCACACACACACTAGGTGTGGTGAAATGTGTCCTCTGCATTTGACCCATCCCCTTGTTCCACCCCCTGGGAGGTGAGGGGAGCAGTGAGCAGCAGCGTGTGCCGCACTCTGGAATCATTTGGTGATTTAACCCCCAATTCCAACCCTTGATGCTGAGTGCCAAGCAGGGAGGTAATGGGTCCCATTTTTATAGTCTAAGGTATGACTCGGCCGGGGTTTGAACTCACAACCTTCCAGTCTCAGGGCGGACACTCTAACCACAAGGCCACTGAGCTGTTTTTTGTTACCATTGGTGGTATTACAGAACACATTTATGTTAAAACTGTCAATATGTTTCACGATTACAAAGTTTATGTACTACATTTTTTTACAGGCCCAAATAAAATGATTGGTGTTTAGGGCGGCCGCTCACCTGGTCTCGTCCACACGGACATACAGGGAACACATGCACACATGCAAACACAGTCCAAGAGAAGTAACGAGCAATTTGCAGTCATGTTGTTACTATGATAGAACGGTGATTCTCAAACTGCGGTACATGTACCACTAGCGGTATGCCAAAAAAACACTTGATTAAAGTACAGTGTTTTATTTTCCTATTTTTAAACACGGTGTTACTGTTCAAACTGTGTGTAAAGTTACAGTGGCCAAAAATATTAAATATATTTGTTAAATAAAACCTGTGCCTTGTTTTCAATGAATACTTAGGCCTACCATGCTATTGTATTTTAATGTTGGTCATTATAGTGGTACTTGGACAGACAAGTTGCTTTCTGAAGTGAAAATGAAAAAAGTTTGAGAACCACTGTGATAGAATATACATCCAAATCGCCATTATTTGCTAACAACACCCAAAGCTAATGCCTGTGCGTATGTTACGTACATATGTTATGTACATCATTGTGTCCTAAAAGACATAAAAGGGCGGGAACATAACGCCTAGAATACATTGGAAAATTAGCGCCCACTAGACATCTGTGTAGGATGTAGTAATGTTTACAGTTGTATGTTGTTATGATATGGGACATTTTTATTACAGAACTTTAATGTGAAAATCAGAGTGTTGAGTTTTTTTTAGTTTTTTTTATATCTTGGTTATAAAAAACGACATAATCAATGTCAATATACAATACATTTAGTTATCCAACGTCAACAATAATAAAAACAATCAAATTAAGAATGTCTGACATTATTAAAAATGCAAAATGGTTGAATGCATTTGTAGTATTGCTGCCTCTAACTATAAGAATCAATAAAATGAGTTCAGCCCAAATGTAAATGGTATGGTTTTAATCAGACCTCTCTTGCATTTAACAGAAAGAATCAGCTCATATTAGCCTCTCCGGTTGTTGGCTGGCACTTGTCCTCACACAGACAATGAAACAGATGCCAAATACACTCGTCATGGTACTACAGTACCATGACGTATAAATATATATATATATATATATATATATATATATATATATATATATATATATATATATATATATATATATATATATATATATATATATATATATATATATATATTTCACATGTAGCTGGTTCAGGAACTTGTAGAAATGGAGCCCAGAATTAGGTAGGCCTCTGCTGGCAACCCTCAATGCATTGTTTGGACTGATGAGGATGATCAAGGAGAGCTGAGGTGAAATTTTGAAGAATAAAAGCTGCATTATATTTCCATGCAACCTGGAAGAGAACAGGCCAGTCACAACCATTTAACTAATATGGTAGCATGACCAATAGACCGTGACCAGGATGGTCGTTGATGTGGAGTGGCCTGTTTAATCATGTCCATAATAAATCAAATGTTGCATTCCATATGGAAAAAAAAAAAAATCCCCATAAATTGTATGCCAACAGGAAAGCTCTGCTGCATGGCTCTGATTGGCTGTCTATCCAACTGCATCCAGACACATTTTGCTTCATTACGCTACTTAGAGATGGAATATGAGCTGAGACAGTCCTATTTGGCGGATGCAAATACGTCTGGAGATGTCGGGCTAAAGGTGAGGCACAGGAAGAGAAAAAAGATGGAGGGCAGAAAGCGTCTGGAAGGTAAAAATGTATAGCGGCGAAAAAGGGTAATGCAAAAAGGCACGCGGAGGCAAGTTCACATTTAGGAAAAAGCTTTAATGAGAAACACACAAACCTACAGAGTACCTGCACTCATTAGAGGAGAGGCCTGACAGTAAGCTCAGATTTACAACAAATAGCTCAGAGCAACATGCACGTAAAAAAAAAAAAAAAATCTCAGGGTTGCGTTTGGTTCACATCCATATGAATGTGTGCATGTACTTTCATAAGTACGTCAAGGCCATTACATCTACTGTGCAGACTAGATGCCAGGGACAAACAAAAAAGAGCTTTATTTCGACCTGCTGGCAAATAAGAAAGAGGGGAAGGTGAAGGTAAAATGCGGATGTGTGCATATAGATACATTTACTGTACAGCATAGTTTGATTACCATACTGTGAATGTGTCTCTCGTATGGATAGAAAGTGCAGTTTTGTTTTGTGTGAAAAAGCACTCACTGAGAACAAAAGTACTTAAGCATAGAGAAATCGGACAGAAAAGGAGAGATAACTGATGTTCTCGTCCTTGTATCAACTCTAATTCCTCCTAATGTACCTGATATTTAAGGGGGGAGTTCACCCATTTTCTCCGACCTTGACAATAGGCGCTAGTACAACCGAGAGATGCAGAGCTGGCTGTGATTGTCTGGCTTGTTGCCATCAATTAATCGGCACGTCACTTGATGGACGGCGGGGAAAAAGAAGAGTACTTACCGTTTTATGTCAGCATTACAGCCTTTATTCTACAGCTCTCGCTATTTCGCCCTGCTCATCATGGCTTATGTGCTAAAAAGTGCATAGGATGTAAGGCTGCGGCTATTGATTATTTCAGTAATCGAGTAATCTATCATACCATACCATACCATACCAACTTTATTTATAAAGCCCTTTAAAAACAACCACAAAAGAAAAACAAAGGGCTGTACACCACAAAGAAATAGAGGCAAAAGACGGACTAAAAAATAAAAATTAAAGCAGAAGTAAAATACACATTGAAAAAGCAAATACAAATTACCCTAAGAACAATTTGTTAGATAAAAAGCAATTAAAAAGTTAAAAACAGTAAAAAAAAAGGTAATAGTTAAAAACAGTTTAAAGTCTCATGCTGGGTTAAAAGCCAGTGAATAAAAATGAGTATGGGTTTTAAGAAGGGTCTTAAAAATAGCCAAAGAAGGGGCCTGTCTCACATGGAGAGGGAGATCGTTCCAGAGTTTGGGACCCGCAACAGAGAAGACTCTGTCCCCTCTGAGCTTGCGCTTTGCGATTTAAAAACGAGTAAGATAATTTTAAAATGGACTCTAAAAGACACAGGCAGCCAGTGAAGGGAGGCTAAAACAGGAGTAATGTGCTCTCTTTTTCTTGTGTTTGTTAAAAGTCGGGCAGCTGCATTTTGGACCAGCTGCAGACGTGAGAGGGAGGATTGACTAATTCCAAAATACAAAGAGTTACAGTAATCCAGCCGAGATGTGATAAAGGCATGGATTACTGTCTCAAACTGTTGCCTAGAAAGAAGGTTTTTAACCTTGGCCAGCTGACGTAAATAAGAAAAGCTGGCTTTCACCACTGTGCAAATCTGACGGTGCAATTTAAAATTACTGTCAATACCAAAGCTTAGGTTGGTGATCATGGGCTTAACATGCAAAGCCAAGGGGCCAAAGTCAACAGGGGGGAGCTCACAAGTACCACTAGGTCCAAACACTATTACTTATGTCTTCTTTTCATTGAAATTTAAGAAGTTTACGGCCATCCAGGCCTTGATATCATCAAGATAAGCAAGTAGTGGCTGCATTGAAGAGGCATGATTTCTCTTTAACGGAAAATACATTTGTGTGTCATCGGCATAACAATAAAAACAAATATCATGCTTTCTTAGGATTGAGCCCAGGGGAAGTAAATAAATAGAAAAGAGGAGTGGTCCTAAAACTGAGCCCTGTGGGACCCCACATGTCAAGGGAGCAACAGAGGATTCAGAACCAGCAACATTTACAGAGAAGGTCCTGTTAGTCAAATATGACTTCAGCCAACTCAAAGCAGTACCACAGATGCCCACTTGATGCTGTAGGCGGCTAATTAAAATATTATGGTCCACAGTTTTAAATGCTGCTGTTAGATAAAAAAAAAAAAAAATCACATGATCACCTAAAGGGACGGCGTGGCAAAGTTGGTAGAGTGGCTGTGCCAGCAATCGGAGTGTTGCAGGTTACTTGGGTTCATTTCCCACCTTCTACCTTCCTAGTCACGTCCGTTGTGTCCTTGGGCAAGACACTTCACCCTTTGCCTCTGATGGCTGCTGGTTAGCGCCTTGCATGGCAGCTCCCGCCATCAGTGTGTGAATGTGTGTGTGAATGGGTAAATGTGGAAATACTGTCAAAGCGCTTTGAGTACCTTGAAGGTAGAAAAGCGCTATACAAGTATAACCCATTTATCATTATCATTTATTGAAATCTGTTGCTCGAAGGATGTCATTAAAAACCCTTAATAATGCTGACTCGGTACTATCGATTAATTTTTCCGATAAATAGAGTAATCTAATAAAACAGGCTTCATGTGATTTTTAGCAAAAATACATGTAGTTTAAACAAAGAAGGATTTTTCTAATGACCTTTATTCTTTATTATAAATCACAACGACAAGAAGAAGAAGAGTGAATGGTGCGCTATGTTAAGTTGTTTATGAGTGCGTTTACGGCATTATCGATTAGTAATTGTACCTTTGTTTGCCGGATTATTGCAAACACTTTCAGAATGTGCACTTAATTCCAGTGTTGGGACATGCAGCGAAGCTATGTAGCTTAACTACATTTTCCAGTAGCTTGGCGGTGGCTTTGCTACTTTTTAAATGAGTAGCGATTTTCGTGGCTTAGCTATTTTTAGACCCATGTAGCAGGTAGCTAAGCTACAAAGCTACAAGCTACAAAATAAGAGAGAGGGAGACGATAATTAAAAAAGAAAGACAGAAATGGACTAGTGCAACTCCACGAGCAGGGGACAAAAATATATGGGAAAAATCATAGATGATCGGTTGGTTTACGAAAAATAAAGTCCACGTTGATTGGTTGATTTACTATGATGAGTCACGATTGGTTAAGATTAGGGCAAAACATTATGGACAGGCCAATCAGACGCAAGATAGGGCGGGTCATCGAACCAGGAAGGGAAATGACGAAGAGGGAGTCAAAGAAGAAAAGAGGGAATATTCAAGCGGGCGACTTAAAATAAAATAAAAACCTTGTGGAGGATTGCAGGGGGATTCTGTCACCGCCCGGGCGCATTCTAATGCGCATTCATCTGTGCGCTGCGCTGAGCGCACCTCCAAGCGCGCCACACCTGCAGCAATCAATCAGCAATCTGCACACCTGTCGCTGATAAGGTCCCTGGGCTTCTTAAGCCAGAGCAAACCTGCATTCCAGGCCAGAACCTAATTGCCTGTTCCGTACAGTAAGCCGAAACGTCTAGCTCTATGCGCACTCTCTCTCTCTCCGTGTTTCCCCACCTCTGTGCTCGTTGTGTGTTGTCTTGTGCCATGTTCCCGCAGTCCCTCTTCGCTCCCCGGATTCAAGCTGTGTGTCTTGTCTCCCTGGATTCCCTCTGGTCTTCTTGCTACCTTCCTGGATCTCGACCTCTCGCCTGGACATGGACTCTGACGCCTCGCTCCTGCCCTTGACCTCACGCCTGCTCACGGACCTCCGAGCTTTCCTTGCCCTTCCTGGACTTCCGCCTCTCACTAAACAAGCACCTTCAACAACTCCCGGTAACACTCAACATTTACTCACTTCACATAGTCGCACGCACACACACTTTTGATTAGTTACCTGCCTCATTTCATATTGTATTTAATAAATAATAGAGCTAAACAATGTCCTGCATTCTGTGTCATCTCCTTCTTCCCCCTGTACCGTAACAGATTATCTTCCTTAGATTGTTCTTTTAGCGATGTAGTCAACGTCCAGGAAACCCACAATGCGCCTTCTTCGCCACATTTGGACAACTGTATGCGATTGGATAAAACAATGCCCACAACATTCATTTTAGTTGTTTACCTTGTAAGCCCAAATTCAAACTGCTCTCTACATGGAAGGCGTGGAACAGACATTTCCTAGGGGAAACTGGGTAACACATGGCACACTGACATAGCTTAACCTATTGTTACTATAACAATCTACAAGGTTAATATAGTTGGCTTCTCTTTATTCCCCTCTATTTATCTGCTTTCTTTTGTATTTCAAGTTATCATTACATATATGTATTGTTGCATTTCAACAATTGTATTGTTGATAATAGAGGTAATTATTGTTAATATTCATTATCAATAGTGCTATTTCTATTGGTCAGAATCAGAATAGTTTGTATTGCCATTATTATATGGTATTTGTATTGCTCCATTTGCAGTGTAATAATGTTCATTGTCATTGCTGTATTATTATTTATTTCACTAACTGCTTCTTTGCTATCACTTTTACCATCATATTTGTACATATCCTATTTGCTGATGTTGTTATATTGTTGTTGTTATTGTTATTGTTGTGTTTGCTGTTGTTGTTTTTGTCTCTCTGTCTTATCCCCTTCTTGTTCCCCACAATTTCCCCCTAAGTCTTCCTTTTTTTTCTCTTTCAATCCCCTCCTGCTCCAACCCGGCTGCACCAAACAATAATATAAATCCATTTAATAAAGTAAAGTACAAATAAGGCAACAGGAGAAGTATCCCACACTTCTCTTTTGTAAAGTACATTTGTACAGCTGATATGGGCATCTACATAAACAATATGATTTGCCTGAGAAGCTGGACAAGACAGAGAAAAAAAAAAGAAGAAAAAAAAAAGACCTAGACTTTAATGATCGACAAGGGAAATTAAGGGAACTTAAAATGTAGAAATTGGGAGGAATGTTATTTTGTCTGACTATGTTCCACAGTCAGCAAAATATGTTTACTTTAGATATGTTCAGTTTTATGGATTTCCGTTCATGCGAAGATCGAGTTTGTTAAAGGGAAATTATAATTGCACTTTTTTTGGAATGTTACCTAAAACATCTAAACTTTGATATACATGATGTATGTATATATGTAATATAGTAACAGACACATGTATAATAAGATGTAATATTTATATATTTTGATCATTTTAAGCATTAAATTCAAAAACGCATCACAACGTATACTTTCCCCCCCCCAACAACATAACTGCATACTGCTCCCTACAGACTTCATGAGAGCCAACAAAGATAATAAAAAATCACTTACTGTACAATGTCTGCTGTCATTAAAATGCCGACTGATAGAATTTTGTTATCTTCCCGTTTAGGTGAAGAATGACTCATAATCCTCGCAAAGAAAAGGGAGGTGGGGCGTCTTTTCATGTCATTCTCGCCAAAATGTACCAACTTGTTGGAATTTGCCTCAGCCTTCTTCTATCCAGGTGAGATGCATGATTTATGATCTACAATAAACTTCCAAGGAGCAGGGAAGCGAGGAAACAACTGACCACTCGATGATGTAAACATAGCAGCTTAAACTGGTGATCAGGTTACCTCTATAAATAGATTGTCTGCATTAGCGCTTATAATAACAATATCACTAATACTTGGTTAATATTTAAGTCACGACATGTAAAGTATGGTTATTTATTGGTTCTCATGGGCGGAATAGAGGAGCTCCCATTGGCTCCACCGTAAACTGACTTTTATTTAATTGCACTTACAAGTTAAAATGCGTTAAAAAAAAATCCATCCGTCGTCATGTCTTTTATAATAATTGTGAACGATAGGCAACATTCCCAAAAAGCTATTTGTGAGACAAATATGTTGTTCCTTTGGCCAGGTTATTGTTATTTTGCCACTGTGATTTATGTTAAAACAGTAATTTATCCTGTGCTGAAAAGTATCCATTAGAGTATATCTAATGGTGTTTATTTATCATTATTTTTGTGTCACTGCCTTTTATTTTTTTCCTGTGTGTTTCCCCTCATTTTGTGTGTGCTATACAATTTAAAAGAAATGTTAAAAAAATTTGACAAAAGGCAGGTTTCTAGTTAGTGTTTATTTGAATAAACAATCAAATTGAGCATGTTTCTCTTGTTTGGTGGAAAGTTGTACATTAAGTTATATATTTATATAATGTAGCTTTAATGTAGCAAGCTACTTTTGTTGTGTAGCTTGTAGTGTAGCTTGCTAAAATTTTCTGAGGATACTGAGAAACATATAGCTTATAATCTGTCACGACGTGGACTTTGGCGGCGCAAATTACTGTGCGGATTGCTTTCCCGGGATGCAAAACAACTAGACTGGACATGGCTTGAAGGTAAATACATCTTTAATTTTACTATAAAAAAGGAACAAACAACAAGGCGGAGGTAGAAACTTAGCGTATAAACATAAACTAGCACAAAGGCAGAACTATGGACATACAACTAAGAAAACACTTACTGTGACATGAAAAACGCACATGGAACAATGGCTTGGAATGAAAGGATGAGTAACAAAGGTAGCATGGGAATTAGAGTTAATCATGGCATGAAGTGAGCAGAGGTAATGTCGCCAAGCTGACTTCCTGGCAACTATCGGCTTAAATAATAGTGACATGATTAATGACAGGTGCGTGAGACCGAACGTGAAACAGGTTAAACTAATGGTCGTCATGGTGACAAGGCAAGGGAGTGAAAACAGGAACTAAAAATAGTTCAAAAACCAAACAGGACATAACTAAACAATTCATGATCACAAAGACATGACATAATCAAGAGTAACTTGTAGCTTAGCTTACTACATTTTCCAAGTAGCTTGCCCATCGCATCTTAATTTTTACTATACTTACTGTCACCAAGTTTTGAGCAAATCAATGACTTGCAGTACAGTAAAACATTTGAAAAAGCATTCCTGTATGACATCCTGACTCCCAAATTGCATTTGTACCCAAATATTTGGTTATTTTCCTCAGCAAATTGTATTTATGAAAACAAATTATAACCCATGATTAATCATGATTAATCACAGGTTTAGAGTCAAATTAATCTATTTTTTAAAAATTAATCACTTGACAGCCCTCATATATATATACACATATCGATGTTCTACCGCTTGTCCCTTTCGGACTCCCGGGTGGGTTGGCGCCTATCCCAGATGCAGTCAGACGGAAGGCAGGCTACACCCTGGACAAGTCGCCACCTCATCGCAGGGCTAACACAGATATATGAGGCTATTATAATAACATACAGTAATATAATGTCAGAATATTTCTCATCCCAAATAATGCTTAAGGATCCTTGAGAATGTTGACATGAAAACGTAAAATTAACCCAAAGAGGCCTCTCTCTGTCTGTTGACTCTTTCCCCCCTTCACACCTTCCCTCACACCTATTTTCACTTGTCTATTTCTGTCTCCTAGGCTGGCTCAACTCATTTGAATAAAGTCGTCTTTCAAGAACTGCAGCAAACTCGTCATTTACGGTGAATACCCGTGAGTGGCAATGTAAATGTAGTGTTGCATTAGGAAATACGGTTTACTCATGTATAAGCGCGCTAATGTGCCGAGACCAAATCAAAAACAGTTTTACCAAATTGCCGCATCAACTGATCATCACTACTCCGGTTTGTGTCAGCTGCTGTCGAGTGGATGTGTCGCACAGCCGCATGTTACTTCTCTTCTCTCCAGCGATGCATTTTGTTGGAGTAAAAACGACACCTCCAATTTTCCACACATTAGATTACATACTGTGAAAAACTAAATCTACCTCTAAAAGTTATAGTACTTTGTGGGTGCTTTGTTAAAATAGCCCTGAGCAAAAGTATGGAAAATGAAAATAACTGCATACATAGCATAAATACAATAGTGGTCATTTATCAAATTCTTTGGAATCAGTCTGTACTTGTGCAATATATTAAATGAATAAAACAACAGAGCAAGTCACAATGAAACTAGGGCATCCAGAGCAACTGAAGCCTCAAGGCTACTTTGCCTGAGAATTGAGCAGCAATGTTACTGTTAACCAGTTTATTCACCGCGGTAGTTCCATTCGTGTATTATGGTCAGTGTTTACATTCCACCGCATGCCTGCGTATTAAAATCGTTATCACACCTGGCTGACCATATTGCAGACTATAGGAGAACAAACATCCTGACTCTCAAAATACAGACAGCATGCCCCATCGGGGGATCTCACACTGGACCACTGCTACACAGCAATAAAGCACTCATCACTGTGTTCTCCGGGCAGCTTTAAGACTCTCTGATCACTGTCTGATTCACCTCATCCTGATCTACAGGCAGCAGTTAAAAACTGCTAAACCTGTATTAAAGACTGTGAAGAGATTGTCAAAATAATCAAAGCAGCAATTACAGGTGTGCTTTAATTGTACTGACTGGAGTGTCTTTGAAGTTGCATCAGAAAATCTTGACAAACTCACTGACACTGTGACATCATACATCAGCATTTTTGAGGACGTGTGTACAGGACCTTCTGCACATACAACAACAACAAGTCCTTGTTTAGGAAGGAAGCTGTGTCAGGCCATGGAGGATTACAGTGTCTACCTCTCCTGCCTCAGAGTCTGTGCTGAGCAGCTGGCTCTCATCTTCACACAGATCTTCAACTCATCACTGGAACTGTTCAAAAAGCCCTCTTGCTTCAAGGCTCTACTATTATCCCAGTCGCAAAAAAACCTGCCATCACAGGACTCAATGACTACAGACCCGTAGCCCTGACGTCTGTGGTCATGAAGTCATTTGAGAGACTGGTGCTGCGCCCCCTGAAGGACATCATAGGCCCCCTGCTGGACCCAGTGCAGTTTGGCTGCCGGGCAAACAGGTTGGTGAAGGATAGAGTCAACATGGGACTAAACCACACCTTGCATCGCCTTGACTCCCCAGGGACCTACACTAGGATCGTGTTTGTGGACTTCAGCTCTGCATTTAAAACCATCATCCAGGATATCCTGCACCGCAAACTCACCCAGCTGACAGTGCCAGCCTCCACCTGACTGACAGGTGGCAGCAGGTAAGGCTGGGGAACATCCCATCCAACACCCAGACAATAAGCACTGGCACCCCCAGTAGTGTGTTCTCTCCTGACTACTTTTCTCCCTCTACACCAATGACTGCACATCAGAGGATTCTGCGAAATTATTAAAGTTTGCAGACGACACCACAGTCACTGGTCTCATGCAGAATTGTGACGAGTCTGCCTACAGACGGGAGGTAGAACAAATGGCCCTATGGTGCAGTCAGAACCACCTCCCCTGTCTCCACTGTCTACTGTGAACTATTTTGGGTTCCTGGGATACACAATCTCACAGGACCTGATCATGTTCGACACATCCATCATTCAGTCTGTCCTGTACAACTCCATCTCTGTCTGGTTTGGATCTGCAACTAAGCTGGATAGACACAGACTGCAATGGACAAATAGTACAACAAACAAGATCATCTACGTCACCCCCCACTCACACACTGGTCACAAACTCTTCAAACTCCTCCCCTTCCGGCAGGCGTTACAAATCGAAGTACGCCAAAACAACCCGTCATAAGAACAGTTTCTTTCCTCAGGCTATTAAGTTGATGAACGCTGTGAAATAACCCTGGAACTAATCTGTCACTGTGAATGTACAAACTCATGCTCACTTCATCATCTTTTTGCTCTGCTCTATTCACCACTGGGCTATTATTTATTAGCCTTGCATATCCTAGTTGTGTTAGTACTTGTTTAAATCGTTTGTTAATCTTTAATATTTATTCTGAACAAGAGAGAACTCGCAACCAAGTCGAATTTCTTGTGTGTTTAACATACTTGGCCAATAAAGCTGATTGTGATTTTGATTCTGATTTCAATTCTGATTCTACTCAACACCCATGAACCAAGGCACTGTCCCATACACACAGAATTAAACATGAGCATGCCAAACATGTACAAACCACCCTAATCAAGATAGTGGTATTTTTCTGCAGTGTTAGTGCCTTTCTTGAATTATTATTTTGGAAACTAACCTTTCTTGAATTATTATTTTAGAAACTAATCTGGTACTATATACTGTTTTCTAATGCTATCATACCAAAAAGCCTTAGTAGTATCAGTGAGGGATGGGCATTTTACAAAATGTCCTTGATTGACAATGAGGGGTTATTAACAGTCAATGAATTCGACCCCAAAAGGGACAAGCGGTAGGGAATGGATGTATGGATGGATGTTTTAAAGGGCATGGAACCATTCTGTTATTAATCATTTTGATAGCAAGAAATACAAAGAGGAAGGTCTTTTCCCACAGAAAGCTTTCATTTCGAGACACTTAAACTTGAAATGCACAAAGAAAACAGCAAAAGATGTAAAGGCAGTCGAGCCTGAGGCTAAACTAAACCTCTGATTAAACGTACAGTGCCTGCCGCATAAAGCAACATCATGTACCTACAGCATGCAGCTTAGACAAATATGAGCATTTCAACATGACAGTCTGAAGACCTTTAGGCGCACCTCCAAAAAAACGCAGAGCTGTGATTGGTTGGCTTTTTTTTAGGATATCCTTCCCGACCATCCTCTATACCAGGGGTCACCAACCTTTTTGAAACCAAGAGCTACTTCTTGGGTACTGATTAATGCGAAGGGCTACCAGTTTGATACACACTTAAATAAATTGCCAGAAATAGCCAATTTGCTCAATTTACCTTTAACTCTATGTTATTATTAATAATTAATGATATTTACACGTAATTGAACGGTTTAAAAGAGGAGAAAACACGAAAAAAATTACAATTAAATTTTGAAACATAGTTTGTCTTCAATTTCGACTCTTTAAAATTCAAAATTCAACCGAAAAAAAGAAGAGAAAAACTTAAAAAAATAATTTATGGAACATCATTAGTAATTTTTCCTGATTAAGATTAAATTTAGAATTTTGATGACATGTTTTAAATAGGTTAAAATCCAATCTACACTTTGTTAGAGTATATAGCAAATTGGACCAAGCTATATTTCTAACAAAGACAAATGACTATTTTTTCTAGATTTTCCAGAACAAAAGTTTAAAAAAAAAAAATTCAAAAGACTTTGAAATAAGATTTAAATTTGATTCTACAGATTTTCTGGATTTGCCAGAATAATTTTTTTGAATTTTAATCATAATAAGTTTGAAGAAATATTTCACAAATATTCTTCGTCAGAAAAATAGAAGCTAAAATGAAGAATTAAATTAAAATCTATTTATTATTCTTTACAATAATTTTTTTTTTTTTTACTTGAACATTGATTTAAATTGTCAGGAAAGAAAAGGAAGGAATTAAAAAGGTAAAAAGGTATATGTGTTTAAAAGTCCTCAAATCATTTTTAAGGTTGCATTTTTTCTCTAAAATTGTCTTTCTGAAAGTTATAAGAAGCAAAGTAAAAAAATGAATGCATTTATTCAAACAAGTGAAGACCAAGTCTTTAAAATATTTTCTTGGATTTTCAAATTCTATTTGAGTTTTGTCTCTCTTAGAATTAAAAATGTCGGGCAAAGCGAGACCAGCTTGCTAGTAAATAAATAAAATTTAAAAAATAGATGCAGCTCACTGGTAAGTGCTGCTATTTTAGCTATTTTTAGAACAGGCCGGCGGGCTACTTATCTGGTCCTTACGGGCTACCTGGTACCCGCGGGCACCGCGTTGGTGACCCCTGCTCTATACAATAAAAGTGACCATTGTTTGAAAATGATTAGTTCCGGCTGCAACAACACTGTGGATGTCCCTTCAGTCCAACTACTATACACAGGTAGCTAATAGCTATAATCAACAAAAAATGTGGTTTCTCACGCAGGGAAACACTGCCTACAGCGTTATGGAAGAGAATTGCTAGTCAACCACAGCGGAAGAGCTATAAAAAAATTAAGACGCCATCAGAGGGGATGCAAGTTACGTGATGCAAGAGCATATTTCAGCCTTAAGAGTTACAGCCTGTATGCTAACTGGGCTGGCCATCTAGGAATGGAAGAAAGTCTTTCTGATTGTTCTACACTCCTATTTCCGTGGCACTTTGTGCTTTTAAGTGTGATGTCAGCGAACAAGGGTGAGATTGGCGGCGTTAGTGCATCGTCTGGCATGAGAAGCTAGCGACAGCAGCTTAAGTTGAATGTGTTTACTGCGTGTAAATAACCACTAGTTAAAAAAGTGAAAGGGCATCAATGTGTGTCCCTGGCCACAAGCGGGGAATTTATTATTGTCGTGTGGCTGGAGTGCTTACGGTTTCCTAACTTGCTTTATGGCGCCAGTGGTGAGAAGTTGTTGTTTATCGTTAACCTATGTGTGGTTCATTCATTGTTCCCCTGTATAGAAGTAGTCCTTTTGTGTGTGTTTTACTTTCCCCTTTCACGCTCTGCTATTGTTTCTGTGTGCTGTGAGTGAGGACAATATCGCTCATGCTTCTTTAATTGTATTGACAAGCTCAATGCGAGCCAGTGTTGGCTTCAGTTTGCCTTACGAATGAGCATGTTCATTTAACAAAGTTAAAGTGCTTCTCTGATCCCACCAAGCTGGCTCATGGCATTTCACTTAAAATAATGGTCATGGGATTGCAATGCAAGAAATAGTAATTAAAGTTACCGTTACCAAAAAAAAACAAAACAAAGAACATGAAGGAGTTCAAGTACCTCAGAGTCTTGTTCACGAGTGAGGGAAGAGTGGATTGTGAAATCGACAGGCGGATCGGTGTGGCGTCTTCAGTAATGCAGACGCTGTATCGATCCGTTGTGGTGAAGAAGGAGCTGAGCCGGAAGGCAAAGCTCTCAATTTACCGGTCGATCTACATTCACATCCTCACCTATGGTCATGAGCTTTTGGGTTATGACCGAAAGGACAAGATCACGGGTGCAAGCGGCCGAAATGAGTTTCTTCCGCCGGGTGATAGGGCTCTCCCTTAGAGATAGGGTGAGAAGCTCTGCCATCCGGGAGAAGCTCAAAGTAAAGCAGCTGCTCCTCCACATCGAGAGGAGCCAGATGAGGTGGTTCGAGCATCTGCTCAGGATGCCACCCGGACGCCTCCCTAGGGAGGTGTTTAGGGTGTGTTCGACTGGTCGGAGGCCACGGGGAAGACCAAGGACACATTGGGAAGACTATGTCTCCCGGCTGGCCTGGGAACGCCTCTGGATCCCCCGGGAAGATCTGAACGAAGTGGCTTGGGAGAGGAAAGTCTGGGCTTCCCTGCTTAGGCTGCTGCCCCCGCGACCCAGCCTCTGATTAGCGGAAGAAGATGGATGGATGGATGGATGGACATGATCTACTATGATCGAAATGACAAATGCTAAATAGTGTGTGCTAACTATAAAATTGCATGAGCTATTAGAGAGCATGTTGAGGGTAATCTACGAAGACTACTTCTGTAGTAGATATCAAGTGCAAAAGTGGTGCATACAGCCCTATTTTAAATGAGGATTTGGGTGTATATCGGCTGTCACCATGGAAACAATTATCTTCCTCCACATTTATGAGGTCATATTGTCCAACCTGTAGCGTTTCATCATGTTGTTGACATGCAGTACACAAATATGATACGTACCTCCTTTTCTGGGCTATATTGATGCGTTCCAGGATGTTGTGATGGTGTGTCTGGAATGATCCATATACAAAAAAATACATATTGGAAGAATCTTTTTCATATCAAAAAAGAGAATTCAAGCAGACACCAAAACGCATCAATTTAATTAGTTTTAATTAGCCCCTTGTGTCATCCAGCAGTTATAAAATGATTAAGTGCTGTTGCTGAATAGACGATATGTATATGTACAGTATATACTGTGTGTCTATGTAACATTTTGATTTCTTACAGTCCAAATATGTTGACACGCAAACAGAATATTTTCTCTCTCTCTCAATCATGTCTTTGCAGCGCAGAAGCCTCTTTTCTCGCAGCCATTTGTGCACAACTGTTTGAGTTTGTTCAAACATTCCAAACGTGCTAAATAAATATAGACGCAAAACAGCGGCAGCAGAACAGTTTCAACCTTGATAAATCACATTGGGAGCGCTAAATGAATACATTTGCATCTCCTGCTCCCAGTATTTTTGCATATACATGAAGACAGACAAACTAAATGGATATTGCTTTCTATTATTCTCAAATATGTATGAATTTAGTCGATCAGATTTGTGTGGGCTATCAAGTTTGCACGTGTTTTAATACATGCAAACCTTTAGTAGATCACACCCTAACAGTCAGTATGTGTCCATGCACTAAATTAGTCTGATTGTTTAAATAGTTTGTCTCTAAATAAGCATCCTACAACCCATGGAAACACCTTAATCTGATCACGTTCGGACTGACACACCTAGATTATGCGATTGAAAACCAGATCTCTCGAGTGGGTGTGTACCGTCGCAGGGGACCCTTTGTGTCGAGTGTGCACCAGTCTCAACGCATGGAACACAACCCGGAAGCAAACCTGTTCAATAAAAACAAAGGCAACAACTGGAATAAAGAAGACTGTTCATTTGCTTCACAAATTAAAAGAATGTAAGATTTTGAAGTGCATCGATGGGAGAAGAAAAGAAACCGAGATTTATTTAAAAAGGTAGCGAAGGAAATACGATACCCCGGCTTAATTCCGAGTCTTTAGTGAGACGTAAGATAATGAAGCAGGAATATTACAAGGCAAAGAAGAAAGCAAACACAAACCTTTTCACTCTGCATTTGTGTAATCCAAACTGGCAGTTTGTACACAACAAATAGCAATCTTAGAACTCCTTCCATCAAGCTACAGAGCTTATTGAATAAACTTTGAGACTTTCCAAAGTTTCTTTTCCACTTTTCATCCAAAAATGTCTTTATAACAACTCTTTGAGTCGCTCACACTTTTCTTTGCTTCGGACCCGCGTCCTCCAATCCAGAAACTCCGAGACCTTCTTGGTAGTAGTGTCCAGGGGCGCCGAAAAGGGGGGGTAAAGGAGACGGATTCTAGGGGCCCATGATGGAGGGGGGCCCAGAGAGACCCCTAATGATGATGAAATTATAATACAGAAAAAATAATGGGGGCCCTGTAAAGATTCTTTTCATGGGGCCCAAAATCCCTAGCGGCGCCCCTGGTAGTGTCATGTTTGTAGTGCAATCTAAGATCATCTCTTCTATGGAGCCATAACAGTGCAAGTATGATTTGGTATGCAAAAACATAATTGACTTTGTAGGAAAAGTTTTGTTAAACAAGTTTTGGCAAAAAAGAAATACAAACATTGAAAAAAAGAAACATTTCAAAAAAGAAATACAAACATTGAAAAAATACAAAATGTTTTGGTCGATGTTTTCAATGCCAATATTCAGATTTGTGTACACTTTTATTGTTTTTGTGTGTTTCAAAGGTTTGTATGATCGCTTCTCTTTTTTACAATTTCATTTCCTTTTTTTTCAGTTTCGCTTCTTTTTTTTAACGGTATCAAAATAATGGCAGCGTTTTAGCGCAAAGGGCGGGCGCCTGTGGGCGGGGCTTATAACAGGTTTACCCGGAAGCAGTTTTACTTGACTGTAAAAACAACCTAGAAGAAGAAATGAGGACCGATGGCGTCTAAATTAAGTGTAAAAGTTATATGATACCTTGTTGTTAACCTAGCCATAATTTGACAATGTAGTATAAGCGGTACAGAAATGTATTATGTATTTTAAAATGATCCATGTTTGTCTCGATATAGCCGTGATATTTGGCAAAACTCCGTATGGAACAATACTTTGTCATATTTCCACGTGGAGAGAAAAAAGCGACTTTAAAATATAAGTGTAGCTGTATTTATTAATGTAAAAAACATTTAACACCAGACATGTAAATCCTGGTGTGACATGTGTAACCAATTTGTGTTAAAATACGAGACTTCAACTATCGTAATGTTGAGCGACCTCCGATGGTTCTTCCTCTAGTTCCCCCGGGAGGGAGCCTCATATCCAGGCTGTGGAGATAACTTCACGCACATAACTTTTTTCAGCAATTTGAAGTAAAACCTTACATCTGATTTTTCTTTTTCTTTCTATGTTTACACCTAAATAGGTGGACTCTGGTCTTATTGTGTGTCTTATTGTAATGTATTGTCAAGTATTACTTTGACTTGTATAAACAATGTGCTGAAACTACCGCTATTGTGATTAATGTCCTGCCTTAATTGCAAATAATAAAAAATAAGGGAATACATTCACATATCCTAAATTATATTCCACATAATATTTACATGTACATTTGAAAGTACAGCATACAACATATTGTCAACTGCTATAATGTAGAGCTGAAGGATTATTTAAAATTAATAAAAAAAATAGGCTGGACTTTAGGAGGGGGCATTTCTATTAACAATTACTCTAAAACGTCTTTGAAAATAATATCTGAGTAGTGATGTTGCTGTATATAGTTCAACAAAAAAGACAAAGATGATCTCTGCCTTTGTGGGAAATCTGGACTTCCTTCACAGGCTTGTTTC
Organism: Entelurus aequoreus; assembly: GCF_033978785.1. Taxonomy (NCBI): domain Eukaryota; kingdom Metazoa; phylum Chordata; class Actinopteri; order Syngnathiformes; family Syngnathidae; genus Entelurus; species Entelurus aequoreus. The sequence continues at coordinate 37,430,104 of NC_084732.1, read as the reverse complement.
CGAGAGGACATCCAACTACAGAACATCATCAAGTGAGCGAAGCTGATGGTTAACTGCCATGTTACATTTTATTTAAAAAACTAAACAATCATATAATAAATCCTCTGTAAACTATATCATAACTAATAAATATGAGTAATTGCTTTAAAGGTATTGTATTTGTTTTGTAAAGAGAATGTATACATAGTAATAAATTAAACATTTAATAAATAACAGAAATATATCCTAATAACCTCTTAGTGCTGAAATCAACTGCATATACAAAAAAAAATTGTGAAAGTAACAACGTTGACCAGAGTGCTTTACGAAGTAGTCAGAGTAATAAATGTAGGTCACTGCATTATGTTTACAAATACAAAATTTCTCTCTGATCAGGAGATTAATCTGCAGACAACAACACATACAGGATACTTAAAATAAATGTGAAAAACAACTTTTGCCTCATAATTTGATATTTTGAAGATTTTTTAAACGTAAGACGCCCTCGATCTTCCTTTCTTCTTCTACGGTGCCCAAATCCCGTAAAACTTGTTTTGGCTAAACTTGTTATAAGCCCCGCCCACAGGCACCAACCCCTCGTGCTAAAACACTGCCATTATTTTCAAACCGTAAAAAAAAGAAGCGAAACTGGAAAAAAAATAAACAGATTCTTAAAAAAGATAAGTGATCATAAAAACCTTTGAAACACACAAAACACTAAAAATTTACAAAAATATGAATACTGGCCTCGAAAACATTCACCAAAAATATATATATATTTTTTTTTCATTTATTTGTTGCCAAAACGTGTTTCGGTGCCAATACAACTTTTTCTACAATGTCAATTTTTTTTCCAATACCAAATCTTACTGGCAGTGTTCTGGCTCCATACTCATGAAGCACTCTGCTATTTAACATCAGCATAGCCATTAGAAACATAATATTTGTCATCTGCGTCATTATTACAGCGGACATCAAGCACAACAAGAACCGGGCTTTAGTGGTAAAGATATCTTGTTTTGGTGTGATGTCATAGATCACCGGAAAAGCAATACGTTTATCTGTGCTAAGAGAAGATAAGCGCCCCCCAGTGTACGGGAGGCACATGGCGTATGACCAATAGTCGCATTAGAGAGAGCGCATGGACACTGGGACTTCTCATGTAGATGTTAAAATACAGAAAACAAAACTATTTGAGAAATCAGACTAATTTAGTGCATGGAAACATAGTGACTGTTAAAGGGTGAAGGTGGGGAGAACCACTGTCCTAGACCAGTGGTTCTCAACCTTTTTTCAGTGATGTACCCCCTGTGAACATTTTTTTAATTCAAATACCCCCTAATCAGAGCAAAGCATTTTTGGTTGAAAAAAAGAGATACAAAAGTAAAACACAGCACTATGTCATCAGTTTCTCATTTATTAAATTGTATGACAGTGAAAAATATTGCTCATTTGTTGTGGTCTTTCTTGAACTATTTGGAAAAAAATATATAAAAATAACTAAAAACTTGTTGAAAAATAAACAAGTGATTCAATTATAAATAAAGATTTCTACACATAGAAGTAATCATCAACTTAAAGTGCCCTCTTTGGGGATTGTAATACAGATCCATCTGGATTCATGAACTTAATTCTAAACATTTCTACACAAAAAAAAAAATCTTTAACATCAATATTTATGGAACATGTCCACAAAAAATCTAGCTGTCAACACTGAATATTGAATTGTTGCATTTCTTTTCACAGTTTTTTTTGACAGACATTTAAAAAAAATCTCACGTACCCCTTGGCATACCTTCAAGTACCCCCAGGGGTACGCGTACCCCCATTTGAGAACCACTGTCCCATTCAATAGAGGTTATCCTGCATTAAGCTGCAGAATGAAGAGTGGGAAATTAAAAAGTACAATTGTTGAAGAGAAGATGATGTGACTGAGCGACAATACAGTCCAGCTCTTTGTTCATGTTGCTATGACAATAAAATACAACATGATATAACACCACAAGGCCCTCACTTATCCTTGAAGCAGAAAAGCTTTGACTATCTTTCAAACACTTTCTATTTTTTCCACCTCCCGCCAAGCAGATCCATGTATCAACCTTCACTTTTAGCTTTTTGCTACACAGGGTCAGGATAGGGTGGCGAAGTCCGTGTCAGCGTGCTGGGGGCGCAGTACGTAATCCCGCATTGACACTAATGTTAAGCGCTATGGGGAATTTACAACAAGTGCCAGCAGGCGATAGGCCACCCCTGCAATGTTAACCTAATAAATTACAAGCAAGCCACTAACAAGGTTCTTAGGATTGGCCACAGATTTCGGATCACGTGACATCCCGACTGAGGACGAGACCGAGCAAGCTAAAACAAGCTTTCACAGCATGACACAAGTCTGTGCTCAAACCAACAATTACACCTACAGACCCAGACTAGCACTTGCAACACTTCTGCTCGCTAGGTGGTCCATTTAGTTATAGTACACAGAATAGACTCCAAAGGTTTGCTTATGTTGCACAGTATAGTTGTTTATTACTGTGTGGACCCCCCTACTGAAATGTGTGTGGCCATACATTACGTAACTAATTATGTCAATCGCTTGCATGCAATTTAAAGTGCAAATAAATAAATACGCTGAAACAGTCCTGCTTCTGCTCTGATTAAATAAACCTTTGCATCGTTCCCAATTTAAAAAAAGATGACTCGTACAAATGGAGTTTGTAAGCTACGACGCTGTCAGTAAACAGGAGGCGATATTTTCTCTTTTCTCCGCGGATACAATGCTCTGCTCTAAAACTGTCACCTGTAATGAATCTGAGCTCATTATGACAAACAGCCGCAAGTGGCCTCAGAATATGGCACAGCTGCATCCATGTAAATCACATCAGTGACGCCAAATATTTCTTTGTACACTGTTGAACGCAGCCTTTTATTAGAATAAACCCCTCAATTAAACATTTTGCAATTTTTCAGTGTGTCATTTGAATGATTCCAGTAGCCTTGCAACATTAACAGCGCTAATGTTTATCATTAGGAGTGTGCAATAATTAGTTTAAATGCAATCAAAGAGCGAAGGAATGACCTGGAAAAAAACACTTCCAAACATAATTAAAAATGTATTTCCCTTCGCAAAAATGTTTTGTTTATTACATCCACAAGAGTTTTTCTTCACCCTTTGTCATTAGACCAAAATTGAGACAGTTTTTCAAAACGATAATTGTATTATTTACAAATATCTGATGATATTTTACAATTATTACTATATTTATGATTAATATATGGCATTCATGTCTCTCGACAGAAACACTGGCTTCTTATTAAATTGTTTTGTAAGTTCGATGAATAAAAATTTCAGCACACTTGTGAGCAAACCAATATTTTCTGCATAAAATACATATTCTTGTCAGGCTTGTCCCTGACAGTTTGGCTATGTTTTAGTTTTTCCTCTGTGTTTGTCTTTGTTTCCTGTCAGTGCTCTTATTTTGCTTGTTTCCTGCTTTTCTCCCTGAGTGCTGTTTTCACTCAGCTGTGGCTGATTGGCACCTGGCCACACCTGGTGTCAATCAGCCAGCTGCTATTTAAACCTGCCTTGCCATCCAGTCAGTGCTGGAGTATTGTCGATGTCATTGTAATACTTGTTGCTGTCGATGTCGTTGTCATCACTACCTGTCGTTAGTGCGAATACTTGTCGATGTCTACTACATGTCGTTGGAGCTACTACTTGTCATTCTCATTGTTTGCGGTAAGCTGTTCCTAATAGCTATTTACAGTTTGCTGTCTCCTAGCTCTTTTGTTTCGTGTTCTCCTGTTAGCCGTTAGCTGTTTCCAGTTTTTCTGTTTGCTGGTTCCTGTTTTCAGTTTGGCTATTCCTAGTTCCTGGTTTGTGTTTTTTCTTAATTTCATGGACATTAAATCACGTTTTCCTGTACCAATGCTGCCTTCTCTGCATCTTGGGGTTCGTCTCCAACACCTTGTGACAATTCTGACTTTAACATAAAATCATGACTTTTTATGTTACAACTTGATTCCCTTTTTTGTAACTTTTTCAAAAATAGTTTAACTTCACTCTCGTTTTTTCATAATATCACAACATTAGTACAACATTATTTCCATCAGTGTTGGGTTAGTTACTGAAAACCAGTAACTAGTTACAGTTACTAGTTACTTTATTTCAAAAGTAACTCAGTTACTAACTCAGTTACTTACACCAAAAAGTAATGTGTTACTGTGAAAAGTAACTATTTAGTTACTTCTTTTTTTTTAAGGCTCCCATTAATGCCCTTTTAGCCTTCATTTCAGTACTGTTATTGCACTGGAGAATAATACAATCTGTTGATCAACTTGACATTCATTTGCATCACTGAACTCAGAAAGCAATGTGGTCTACATACAACACACAAAGACAAAGATATGTTTCAAAGGGACAATTTATTTCAGGCCAGAACAAATTGACAAAACTATTTTAAATAGCTGCAACATAACATACACAAGTAACAAACAGCATAATAACAGCATAGCTGTAAACCTGGCTTCACCCAAGGAAGGCACACATGACATACACAAAGCCTAACCAGGCATTTTTTTTCTCTCAGGGAATTCGGAAATAAAATCATGTATTCAGGAGATCAACACTGTACTGAAGCCCAGAACACTCTACACATTTCTCCAGTTTTAGTTTAGAGCAAAGGAAAGATTGGCCTGGCCCACTAGGATCCCTCTTTATGTTTGTGAACTTTATAGTCTACATTTAGAGTGATGTGATAATCAAACACTCTAGAAGTCTAGAATGAAAGAGTATATAAGAGAATTGACAGAGTGTGTACCTTCAATGATGAATGATGAGCAGAGGCAGAGTTTGGAGTGTTTTCTTTAGCTCGCTTTCCAGGTTTATGTACTCACTGTCCAGGTACTTGGAACATGTTTTCCGTGCCATTTTCTCTTTAATGCCGGTATCATGTTAATTAGCTGCCTGAAAGCGGGTGACTCCACTGTAAAAATAGCCTGCATGTCTTCTAGCACATACACTGCAATGGCTCTATCAATGTTGTCCTGGCTAGCAGTCCCTCCGTTAAAATCCTTAAGTGGAGCTGAAGTGGCATCGGAGTCTGTGTCTCTCTTTACTAGCTTCGTCGAAGCATGTTGCTTTTGTAGCTGTTTCAGCACATTTGAATTGCTGTTTTGGGCAGTATTCCCGGGCGTGGTCACTGCTGCTGCTCACTGCTCCCTTCACCTCCCAGGGGGTGATCAAGGGGGATGGGTCAAATGCAGAGAATAATTTCGCCACACCTAGTGTGTGTGAGACAATCATTGGCACTTTAACTTTAACTTTAAGTAGATGGGATCTTTGATCCAAGACACAACTTACATTTAACTAAAATGTTATTTTCTTTGTGCTCGACAAAAGAAAAGTAGTGAGAATATCTCCATGTTAAAAAACTCGACTTCTGGCTTCGCCATGATGTCTTGTTAGTTGTTATGAGAGTAGCGTATGTGTGTGTGTGTGGCCCTTTAAGATATGACAGCATGTGAGGTGAGTGATGTCAGTAAGTGAGTGGGCGAGAGAGGTGAGGGAGCGCAACATTGAGTGCGTGCTGGTGCTCCAGCTTGGTGGATGGGAGCGTGCGAGACACCAATAAAGTCACAAATTTACAACAAACCGCTGGCCTCGTCATTCACCCTCGAGTCCGTAGCTGTAAAGACCCACTGCCGGGTAAAGTGAAGGTTGTTAGCCCCGAAGTACATAGGCCCTGGAGAAACGTCTCCCCTGCGCTCCTCGACTACGGTATGGGAGCCCCCCCCCCTCCACGGCGTGGCGAAGTTGGGAGAGTGGCCGTGCCAGCAATCTGAAGGTTACTGGTTCAATCCCCACCTTCTACCATCCTAGTCATGTCCGTTGTGTCCTTGAGCAAGACACTTCACCCTTGCTCCTGATGGGCCTGGTTAGCGCCGTGCATGGCAGGTCCCACCATCAGTATGTGAATGTGTGAATGTGTGTGTGTGAATGGGTGAATGTGGAAAATAGTGTCAAAGCGCTTTGAGTTCCTTAAAAAAGGTAGAAAAGCGCTATACAAGTACGACTCATTTACCATTTACCATGTATCCCCTCCCCCACCCACACAAAGCACGCCTTTTCTTTTCCTTGTCATACAGAAGGACGGCACCGCAGCGCTCCAATAAAACACACTCAGATCTTCTGTTTCTAGCCGATACTACATACAAAAGTAACATAAAATAACGCAGTAACGCATCATGTAGTAACGGTAACTGAGTTACTGAATATAAAAAATAACGTGTTAGATTACTAGTTACTGCCGAAACTAACGGCGTTACAGTAACGCGTTACTTTGTAACGCGTTAGTCCCAACACGGTTCCCATCAAATTGTATATTTTATGATATGTATATTTATTATTTAATTTTATTTTATTATTGTAACATTATAATGTTACTAGAAGCATTGCAAATGTATTCTTGTAACATTAGCACTCTTCTAACATGACTATTCTGGCAACTTTTGTCTCAGAACAATACATTAATTGTTACAATGTCAAATTGCAATTTGTTTACCTTTTATTCAGCAAAATATCCTTCATTTCCTTTATTTGTTTTAATCGTAGGACTTACAACTGTATTCTTTTCAATATTGACTCTATTTTTGTCATGGTCTTGTCAGTCTAAATTGCGGCCCAGAGTATAATTTTATTTGGAACCACCCAGTCCTGAACTTGCATGCTGGCAGTAGGCGTGACCAGCGCACAGCGCTACCTACTGGCGGTGACGAGGCAGGGGAAGCGTACAGGAAGTGGGAAAACATGGAAGAAGGAGTGCTAACACTAACTCAACACAAAACACTAGCAAATAATATATAAAGCCAGACCTGTCATGGCAGGTAAGGACATCCAATTTACAAACAACTTTATTTATGTGTAACCATTTGGATACTTTTTAATCAAACATGAATTACATTTGATGCATGTTTTGTACTAAAACTAATTGATGGTAAATAAATCATTCAAATATCATTTTTGTATACAAAATAAACATTTTAACATCATTAAAATTAAATCAACTCATCTTAAACTTGGATTGAATCCAGTGTTACAGCCTTTCGAAACAAGCACTAATGCTGCACACCACAGGAGCCACTGAGACTGAACAGGAAGATTTGCTGTTATATTCTTATCATTGACAAAGTGGGAAGCGGCTAGGAATACACCCATCCATTTTCTACCGCTTGTCCCTTTCGGGGTCGCGGGGGGTGCTTGAGCCTATCTCAGCTGCATTCGGGCAGAAGGCAGGGTACACCCTGGACAAGTCACCACCTCATCACAGGGCCAACACAGATAGACAGACAACATTCACACTCACATTCACACACTAGGGCCAATTTAGTGTTGCCAATCAGCCTATCCCCAGGTGCATGTCTTTGGAGGTGGAAGGAAGCTGGAGTACCCGGAGGGAACCCACGCAGTCACAGGGAGAACATCCAAACTCCACACAGAAAAATCTAGGAACACACTTGCGGTCAAATTTGATGTGAAGCGCCCTGTCCTTCATTAATTTACATTTGACATTCGATTCACACAAAACGGGGACCATCACAGATCTCGTACCACACGGACAATAAGACTTTTCACATCATTTTATTGTAATTTGTTTACTTTAAAGTAGTGATATATTAAAGAATATGCCACACAGAACCCAGACAAATGTAAGTGTTAGGATTATCGCATTTTTCAATATGTTCCTTATATTTTAGATAAGTTAAGGGCGCACCACCCGGGTGGGCTTGGATAGGACCCAGCTCACCAAGTAACCCTGAGCAAGACAGACAGTAGAAGATAAATGACTGACTAATGCATTCATTTGGTATATTTGGGTATGTCTATGGGGCGGCATGGCGTAGTGGGTAGAGCAACCGTGCCAGAAACCTGAGGGTTGCAGGTTCGCTCCCCGCTTCTTACCATCTAAAAATCGCTGCCGTAGTGTCCTTGGGCGGGACACTTCACCCTTGCCCCTGGTGCCACTCACACCGGTGAATTGAATGATGAATGATAGGTGGTGGTCGGAGGGGCCGTTGGCGCAAATTGCAGCCACGCTTCCGTCAGTCTACCCCAGGGCAGCTGTGGCTATGAAAGTAGCTTACCACCACCAGGTGTGAATGAATGATGGGTTCTACATGTAAAGCGACTTTGGGTACTTGGAAAAGCGCTATATAAATCCCAGGTATTATGTAAAAAGACTTTAGTCCTGATCCAATTTAGGATTATTTGACTTTGGCCAAAGTCTGTGCTTTACTGTTATGTCGTTTCTGAAGTGTAACCAATCATCAAGCCTTTTGGGGTCACTAATATCAATCATGTCAACCTCTAAAGTCAATGACAATACAACCCTCAGTTGTTTTTGTGATGATCACAGCGAAGTCGGAGTGAATTGCAATGAGAAATGACTGTGTGCACGAACGAGCGCAGTATACGCTCAGTCAGCCTCTGCAAAAGAGCAAAAGAACGGCGCTCGAGTGAAAATCATATACAGGAGTTAGTCTCGCCTAAGCACAAATACAGATCTTTTTTTTCTTCAAAAAACAACCTTATATTCCTTCCCAGAGGGAATTGTTAACCTGAGAAGGGGGTGAGGAAAGAGAATCAGATGAGGAGAATGGTGGAAAGATGACAGCAAAAAAGGCAGAGTGGCTTGTCAAAAAAAAAGTGAGTGCTTTGGGAGGAGACTGGCAAGCAGTGGGGAAGACAAAAGAGCAGGACGAGTAGGCAAAAAGAGAGCTATGATTGACTTCAAGGATGAGGGCACTGAGAAACGAAAGGATGAGGACAAAGGCAACACGATGAATGGCAAAGTGAAGACTGGCGAAGATGGGAAGAGGGAGAGATGGGAAAAGACAGTTAAGAAGAGATTCCAGAGAGGAGGATGGAGGGAAGGTCATAGGGAAGGAATAAATAATGAGAAGGGTGACAGTGATGGAGGGGACAGTTGACAGGAAGGAGAAGTCGGAATGAGCTGGGGGCTGCAGGGAGGAATAAAACATGGTGTCTGTCATTATCAGATAATACAAGCAACTTTTGTAATTTGAAGTAAGCAAACACATCAACACTTCCTCCTTTGAGCGCTGTGATTGTTTCATCCTAGTGACTACAAATGATGAATTACTGAAATTACACGCCGATCCTTTTACGAAACAAGGCGATGCCTTGTAAATTAATTTCGAAAAATCCCAGTTAGACTAGGAATTCATTTAAACGCCTGACTCAATTACAACCCGCCTGATAAAACTTGATCGTTGCTTAATATGCGCAATCCATCACAGTGAACAGCCCCTTTGTTTACTCATTTACGGGTTTATTTTAGTGTCAAAGTAGCATTTGCGCTGATTAACGATTAAAAAATGAAAGCACAGCAGTTCAAATTGTGGTACAATCCAGGAGGTATTGAGGATTGAAGGTTTTAGAGCTTTAACTTTAACAGTTACTGACATTTGAGGTCAGGGAATTGTTTATTTTACTCATCAAAGGAACATGAGAGGGGTCTGTAGTAGAAACATTTACATAATAACATAATATAATAATGGGCTTAGTTTCATAATTCAATTGGTAATTCTATCGGTGCTACCCTCTGCAAAACAATTTGCTGTCCCACAGAGGACAAATGTAAAAAGGCTCCAAACACTGAAACTAGTGTCCTGTGTTTTACTGATGTGGGTGTGCATTTTCACATTAAAAGAAAACCTATGATGATTTTCGTCTTTTCTGTCTTATAAAATGTTGTTACAATGTTAGATACTTGTGTTAAACAATGCCAAAGCGTCAACTCATAAGTTTCACATATTTTGGCATGTGTTTGCACAAAGTCTTGGATTCCTCTATCCGCTGTGTTTTGCAGTCTTTTTGTAAGAGTGGCTACTTTGTAAATTTTTGCAATATTCACAAGGCATAATATCGATCAACCCCTGGTCGTCGTGTGCACAAGGCAGCCGACCCAAAAAGTTTGGGGCAAAACAAAATAAACAAAGGGATTTAACAGCATTACCACCCAAGTATGCGTGAGCAATGAAGATACAGTAATAGAGGCCATCCCACTGAAGAAACTCACAAAAAAGTTGTTAATGGTGAAGAGAACAAAAACAGTAACATGATTAAGACATTTTCAATATTTAAGTGCAGATGGAGATTGCCCCCCGCAACCCCGAAGGGAATAAGCGGTAGAAAATGGATGGATGGATGGAGTCAAGTTGTTGTTACTTTTTGTTAAATGAACTGAAGCTTTAGACAGTGCTGCTATGATGTCACACTATTTGTTCAGATATTTGTTTGTGTTTAAAAAAGTTAAAGTACCACTGATTAAATCACCAAAATGATTTTCAAGCGTGGCCTCACTGTTCCCCTCACCTCCCAGGGGGTGAACAAGGGGATGGGTCAAATGCAGAGGGTAAATTCACCACACCTAGTGTGTGTGTGACTATTAAAGTTAATGTACTAATGATAGTCACACACACACTAGGTGTGGTGAATTTACCCTCTGCATTTGACCCATCCCCTTGTTCACCCCCTGGGATGTGAGGGGAGCAGTGAGCAGCAACGGTGGCCGCCCTCTGGAATCATTTTGGTGATTTAACCCCCAATTCCAACCCTTGATGCTGAGTGCCAAGCAGGGAGGTAACGGGTCTCGTCTTTGGTATGACTCGGCCGGGGTTTGAACTCACGACCTACCGATCTTAAGGCGGACACTCTAACCACTAGGCCACTGAGAAAGGCCACTCAAACAATTTTTGAGTAAAAATGTTATCTTACCTGATGACAGTTCAAAGGGGCAACGGGTAAAATGACATATTTACTCAAAATTAGGGATGATACTCGAAACCGATTTTTCCGGTTGTTCGATAAGAAAAGAACCGAGTACTCGGACTCGAATCCCTTTTTGAGAACCGGTACCCGTTATCGAGACCACTATAGTAAAGAAAAAGAGTTGGTTCTTTATTCGAATCCCTGGGAAAGAATCCCGTCCCGACCAGAAATGTCCCGTGGGACATCACAAGAAATGACGTCATGTAGCTCAGTCATTAGGCGCAGATAGCGAAAGCGGGAAAAACAATGGACCGGAAAAAGCGCTCCAAGGTGTAATAAAGTTCAAAACAAAAGGTATAATCCAATAAATAACTTTACTGAGAGATTTGTCAAATAGCAGCAGAAGTGCACTTTTTGGAGAGCTGTATTATTTTCAGTTTTGTGCCCAAGGGACTGATTTTATGTAACACTATATTATTATTTATACACCTATAGTGATCACAGAGACAGGTTGTTTTTGTGTTACTGTATATATTTGTTTTTCTGAAAAATCCCACTTAATATACTTTGGGTAACAACAGTCAATATTTATTTATTTTATTTTTTTAGGGGGGTAACAGTCAATATTTATTTATTTATTAGATTTTATTTTTTTCTTATATAATAAAAGTGAGCTTTTGTTAAACCAAATATTGTGGTTTTTTTTCCATATACAACAACCTATCTGGACTCGATAAGAGAATCGATAAGGAATCGGTTCGATAAGAGAATTCGATAATAGACTTGAACTCGATAATTTCTTATCAAACATCATCCCTACTCAAAATTATATGTCTAAACACAAGCAATCTCTAACTAATATTCACAGAAGACTAGAGGATCGATCCGTTACGCCATTTACTTGATCATTGATTGTTTAAAACCCACATTGTCACCCTGTGTGCATTTACTAATTGCTCTTCAGGCAAATGTGAATCACGGCATGTGTGAAACAATAGATGGATGGACGGGGGTATCGGCCCAGATAATGGGTGACTCTATCAGGAGGTGAGAGATGTGGACACAAGGGGCGGGAAGTGAGCCAGGGTTAGATGGATGGTCTGAAGCAGAGGTGGGAGTGTAGATAATGGCTCGACATAATATCCGGTGCAGGGACGAGCGATTGGAGAGGAAGTGGGGAAGAGAGCGGGGTGGAGGTGTGGAGGGACAACAGGTAAAGTGAGAAAAAATGAGCGCATAAGGATGAATGGATGGATTGAAAGCATGGAAAGATGCTGATAATGGGCCCAAATCTACTGTCTGGATGGAGAATAGACAGTGACTGCGTGGTGTGAATGGTTACTGTACGTGTGTAGTGTCGGGACAATGAGTAAAGATAAGGTGCTTCTTCTATTGCCTTGAGGGTGGCGAGATAAGGAAAATAAATATGAGAATGGACAGGAGAAGCCGGGAGGTGCTATCTCTATACCTGTGGGCTGTGCGCTGACAATCTGCCAATTGTGTGCATGTCCCAGGATGACCTACCAAACATATATTTTGCTCTCTGATTTGCAATTTGCAGCATCAATCTGCTTAATGCTGAAAATTGGACAATTCTATGTTTCCAACTTTGTAGGAACTTGGGCTAAACGATTACCACATTTGTAATTTAAAGGGGGAAAGCCCTTTTTTGGGGGGAGGAATATTGCCTATCATTCATAATACCTATGAAAGACAAGAGCACGTATTTTTCTTTTTATATGCACTCTAACTCGTAAATAAACATTAGCCATCCGGTAACCATAGAGTAAATGGGAGTTGCACTAATTAGTCTATAAAGCACTCTAAAAAAACACCCTCAGATCATTCTATATACATGCTGTTAGTATGTAAGTAAGTAATGTTTACTTGAAGTCAAACTGTAACAACTTTCAATACCTTGGTTGCATGTGACATCAGGTCCAGTAACAGACTGGCAAATGATGATCCAGAACCTAATATTTTTGAGACTGAAAATAGGGAAGCTGAGCAACAAGTTTTAGAAGCTGTGTGATAAACGGATCCAGCTTTAGTCAAACAAGCATCATGTAGCAGTATTGCTCAGTGCTAAACAAGAAATACCAACATAATAAAATGATTACTTACTGTACAATGTCTGCGTTCACTAGGATCTCGATTTATAGGATGTTCATATGTTCCAGTTTAGATGAAGAAGTAATAATGAGCCACACAAAGGGTTAAAAAGAAGTTACCACAGACAAACGTTGTGTCTTTCTCTCCATCGCCGGGTCCAACCTGAATGTCACAGATGAAAAACTTTTTGGTTTATGGCTACAACTTTCCATATTCCAGGTGAGAGGCATGCTTTATAATCGAAAACTAACTCAGAGGCGATCATTAAGTAATCAGTATTTAGTCACGGCTAAAAATTGTTTGCGTGCGTTAACGCTTATTATAACAATGTTGCTAATACTTCGTTAATATTCAGGACACGAGATGAAAATTGAGTATTGTTGGCGGTTTTTGGTTGCATTTTTAGTTTAACTTGGAGGCAGAATAAATTACTGCCATTGTCTGCATTGCTCGCCACCTAGAACAAGTCCATTATTATAAATCAGAATGCAAATAAATATATAAAATACATATCTGTTCTTGTCTCTCATAAGGATTAAAAATGATAGGCAACATTTAAAAAAAAAAAGTATGGCTCCCTTTAATCGCTAAATTGTTTTAGGATAGGATAGATTTTATTTATTCCACAATTGGTAAATCAAGTAGTTGCAAACCACATTCAAAAAGTCCACAAAAAGTATTAAAATGAATGCAAAAGTCACAAATGTGCCAAGACTTGAATAAGGGAGCATGTTTACAGTTCACTTATGCATTCAGTTCAGATTACACATACAAGTTACATATATTTTGCTGATGTGACTCCGTAAAAAGATTGGATTTAACTAAAAATCCAAATTGGGCATCATACCCTGCAGTGTGAACGTAGCTTACATGTCACGCTTTTTAAAAACATCTGACTTGTACGGTCATGTAAATAAATGAATATTGCAAAAAAGAGTCAACTTATACATACCCAATTGGAGTGTGGCTGCCGAATGTTAGGGCACCTGGCAGGTGGTCAAAACCGTGGGGCCCCCTAGATAACTGGATATTGCCAAGGTGCAAGGTACCTGCTATCTTGTGTGGTCACTGGGGAGGATCTCCTAGCATTCACAGTAGGAAGGGGATTAATATAGTCCCATTTGTCCCAGTTTACCTAACACAAGAAATGAGACTAATACATAGCAACTTTTACCACAGCATCAGTTGCTATGTACCGTGGCAGTTTCCATCATTTCCAGCAGATTGCATTGCAAAATTATTAACCTACCACCTTCCTCTCAGGCGAGATCCAGCCAGTGATGGGGCCATATGAATCCTTCCCTAGTGTAGGCATCATGATGGAAACGGCATAACATGATGTATATTGGTCAAGGGGCCCAATAACTAGACAGTGTTTGCCAGCAACGATTATGTCTTCAAAAAAGACAGAAGAAAGAAGGACAGAGTAGCGATGGGTATAAAGGATAAGGCACTTGTAGTGTGTGGGGGAATTGGCAAAGGGGCAGGTTGGGAGAAAGGGGGGTCGATGCATGGTGGGACAAAGTACAAGGATGGATGAGACGAGAATGGAGAGGAAAAGATGGATGGATGGACGGCAGAGAAGTGAGTATAGATAATGGCTAAGCCTAATGTCTGGAGGGCAGACATCCATCTGACTGACCGAATTACAGTCCAGCTTACTTTCCGCAGACTAATTACTGGAGCAGGGGATTCTCTCTTCCTCTTACTCCCTCTGCGTCTTTGTCTTTTTCTCAGTTTCACTACTAAAGGGGATTTTGAGGGCTTAAGTGTAGGGTGGATACCCATACTGATAACAAGCACCTTTGCTCAGCTCATAGATCAGCCCACCTGCCCTTTGTCCGCCTTGTTCACACAAATCCTCCATTTGTTACCTGCCCTCCAACACCCTCATTTGCCTTTTTTTTCTCCCTTTTCTCCCCAGTTCCCTAGTCAACAATCTGCTCTCAGGTCTAATCTAAAAGAGTAGAAGCAGTAGATATGTGCTTGTTAGTGCCATGTTTACACCTCGTTGTATTTTCACCGGGAGAAGCAACAAGCAGGCATGTCCTGGGTGACTATGTTCACACTAACAAGGATGGGATCATGTTGAGTCATATTGCTTTTAATCGGCAGTTTGACGTAACACGAAGTAAACAATGTACAGGGAGGAAAAGTACTTTATATAAAGCGATACACACAGATTTATGTGCAACTTTGATCAAGCTGGTCCCATTGGATAATTATGGCAACTGCATGGAAACTAGGGATGTTCCAAAGATAAATATTTGAATTGTTTCTAATTAATGGCTCTGATTTAAATCCTTCGGGTTTTGCCCTTAAAGTCTTCCTGTTTCCAGGGGCTTATTTCCTCAGTTTGTTAACAATAACAAAAACGACATCAGATTTAATGCGCATAAAAATATCGATCTAATCACTGGAATATCGACCATATACAGATACAGTTCATATTTTACTGTCAATATTTGTATCGATCTAGTGGTTTACATTCAAGAGCTCCAGTGATCATCAACATGCATTTATACGATATAACGATTGTATTACAAGCTCTATCGTTGGCTAAATGTATATCACTTTTATAGACTTACACTTAGACTTAGACTTCCTCTTTATTGTCATTCAAATTTGAACTTTACAGTACAGATAAGAACGAAATTTCGAAATTTTGTTGCATTAGCTCGTTGTAGTGCAGGATAAAAGAGCAATAAGGTGCATATATAAATAAATAGATTACTGTACAGATAAATATATTGCACTTTTGAATATGCATCCACTTTTATGGATGTATGTTATATTGTCTAATGCATATTCCAGTGAGTTAATCCATTTTTGGGGGGGAATTGAGGGAATTATTATGATGCGTTCAAGAGTCTTATGGCCTGAGGGAAGAAGCTGTTACAGAACCTGGAGGTTCTGCTACGGAGGCTGCTGAACCTCTTTCTAGAGTCCAGCAGTGAAAACAGTCCTTGGTGGGGGTGGGAGGAGTCTCTGCAGATTTTCTGAGCCCTGGTCAGGCAGCGGCTTTTTGCGATCTCCTGGATAGGAGGAAGAGGAGTCCCGATGATCTTTTCCGCCGTCCTCACCACTCTCTGCAGAGACTTCCAGTCTGAGGCACTGCAGGCTCCAGTCTATAGTATATCGTCTATTCCGCAACCCTACCCTCCCAAAACAGCAAAACACTCAAAATTCAGATTGTATTTTTTTAACCCAAAAGACAAACTTGGAAATAATTTCACAACGTGTTTATATTAGTAACAGCAAGTTTGTTGCTCTGTAGAGCACGGCGCAGTTTGATGCCGCATGCCGATACATCTATCGACAGAGAAACCGATGCGATTTGACATCACATTTTGGCCAATATTGGACATCCCTACATAAGAACATGGATGTAATTGGTGATAACAACAATATAATACATTTTACACTGAACAAAAATATAAACGCAACACTTTTGTTTTTGCCCCAATTTTCCCCGAGTTAAACTCGGAAAGAATTAAAACTTTTACTATATGCACAAAAGACCTATTCCTCTCAAATATTGTTCACAAATCTGTCTAAATCTGTGTTAGTGAGCATTTCTTCTTTGCCAAGATAATCCATCCCACCTCACAGGTCTGGCACATCAAGATGCTGATTAAACAGCATGATTATTGCACAGGTGTGCTTTAGGCTGCCCATAATAAAAGGTCACTCTGAGACGTGCAGTTTTATCACACAGCACATTGCCACAGATGTCGCAAGTTTTGAGGGAGCATGCAGTTGGTATGCTGACTTCAGGAATGGCCACCAGAGCTGTAGCCCGTGGATTGAATGTTAATGTCTATACAATAAGCTGTCTCCAAAAGCGTTTCTGAGAATTTGGAAGTACATCCAACCGGCCTCACAGGTGCACCTCCATTATCGTCTGAGACAGCCACCCGGACAACTGCTGCAACAATTGGTTTGTATAGCCAAAGAATTTCTGCACACACTGTGAGAAAGCATCACAGGGAAGCTCCTCTGCATGCCCGTCATCATCACCTGACTGCAGTTCGTCGTCGTAAC
Source organism: Entelurus aequoreus (assembly GCF_033978785.1). NCBI lineage: Eukaryota > Metazoa > Chordata > Actinopteri > Syngnathiformes > Syngnathidae > Entelurus > Entelurus aequoreus. The sequence goes on along the minus strand of NC_084732.1, from coordinate 37,413,180 downwards.
CGACTTTAGCGGGCAAATTCACATTCGATGGCGTCTAGCACGTTGGAGAGGTGTTCTCTTCACGGAGGAATACCGATTGACACTGTTTCGGGCAGATGGCAGACAGCGTGTGTGGCGTAGTGTGGGAGAGCGATTTGCTGATGTCAACATTGTGAATCGAGTGGCCCATGGTGGGGGTGGGATTATGGTATGGGCAGGCGTATGTTATGGACAACGAACGCAAGTAAATTTTATTGATGGCATTTTGAATTTACAGAGATACCGTGATGAGATCCTGAGGCCCATTGTTGTGTCATTCACCCGAGACCATCACCAAGTGTTGCAGCATGACAATGCACGGCCCCATGTTGCAAGGATCTGTACACATTTCTGGGAAGCTGAAAACATCCCAGTTTTTGCATTGCCAGCATACTCACTGGACATGTCACCCATTGAGCATGTTTGGAATGCTGTGGATCGGCGTATATATGACAGCGTGTTCCAGTTTGTGCCAATATCCAGCAACTTGGCACAGCCATTGAAGAGGAGTGGACCAACATTCTACAGGCCACAATCAACAACTTCATCAACTCTATGCGAAGCAGATGTGTTGCACTACGTGAGGCAAATGGTGGTCACACCGGATACTGACTGTTTTTCTGACAGCCTGAAGCTAGCCAACAATATGTATTCAATATAATTAGTAATTGTGGATAATATAGACATTTTAAAATATAAATGCTCTTTTAATCAACTAATGGTAACATAAGTACATAGGTTCTTCTTTGTTTCTTCTATTCCATTTTTGAGCAAGTTGCAAACAGTAATCTTAATGTCTACACTTTTACTTGTATACTTTGTTTTAAACTCTTCTTTGCCAAAAATCCTTTGTGATTACATGCACACTATAATCTTTCCACCTAGCTGTGCGCCAGTCTTGATTTATTAACTACTCTGAGTCATGATGATGTTGTTTTATCCTCTTTGGGCTCCTTCCAATCCAAATTATTGGAAAGTAGCTCAGTTACTTTGGATAATCCACTTGGCAAATATTTCCTTCTGGACTCTTATAGAGAAACATTTGCCAAGTGTGGTCTCACTAGTATTATTTATGTAACCTACATTTTGTCCCAAAAGTATATATACTTAGTATGCAGCATTATCGTTGAGACCAAATAGTTGTTTTATGCAATATATATATATATATATATATATATATATATATATATATATATATATATATATATATATATATATATATATATATATATATATATATATATATATATATATATATATATATATATATATATATATATATACACATATATATATATATATATATATATATATATATATATATATATATATATATATATATATATATTTATATATATATATATATATATACATATATTAGGGTTGTGGGGAAAAATCGATTGTGCGATTCAGAATCGATTCTCATTTTTTTTAAATCTATTTTTTTTTAAACTTATGTTTTTTTTAATGTTTTATTTTTTTTAATTAATTAATCCTACAAAACAATACACAGCAATACCATAACAGTGCAATCCAATTCCAAAACCAAACCCGACCCAGCAACACTCAGAACTACAATAAACACGACACAGAACAAACCAAAAGTAGTGAAACAATAATTAATATTATCAACAACAGTATCAATATTAGTTACAATTTCAACATAGCAGTGATTAAAAATCCCTCATTGACATTATCATTAGACATTTATAAAAAATAAAAAAAATGAACAAGAGTGTCACAGTGGCTTACACTTGCATCGCAACTCATAAGTTTGACAACACACTGTGTCCAATATTTTCACCAAGATAAAATAAGTCATATTTTTGGTTCATTTAATAGTTAAAACAAATTTACATTATTGCAATCAGTTGATAAAACATTGTCCTTTACAATTATAAAAGCTTTTTACAAAAATCTACCACTCTGCTTGCATGTCAGCAGACTGGGGTAGATCCTGCTGAAATCCTATGTATTGAATGAATAGAGAATCCTTTTGAATCGGGAAAAAAATCGTTTTTGAATCGTGTTGAATTGGTAAAAAAATCGATTTTGAATCAAATCGTGACCCCAAGAATCGATATTGAATCGAATCGTGGGACACCCAAAAATTTACAGCCTTAAAATATATATATATATATATATATATATATATATATATATATATATATATATATATATATATATATATATATATATATATATATATATATATATATATATATATATATATATATATATATATATATATATATATATATATATATATATATATATATTCATTTATATTTCCAATGGTACCTCAACTTAAGAGTGTTTTGAGATAAGAGCTTGAAGCAAAGATTTGAGGATATGAGTTACAATCATCCCTGTCATTAGTGTGCTTATAGTTGACATAACTTTGTTTTCCGACCATGAGAAGGTAGAACGTGAGTGGGAAGGACAGTGCTGAGAAGAAAAAGCGGATAATATTCATTGAACTAAAAAATAATAATAATCAAAAACATGACCGAGCGTGTCACTCACTTAGCAAATCAATTTGAGTTTTTTTATTATTCTGCACCATATTGAAACAGAATGAGTCCAACCCCTGCCAAGGATCTTAAAGTATTATCTAAACCAGGGGTCACCAACCTTTTTGAAACCAAGGGCTACTTCTTGGGTACTGATTAATGCGAAGGGCTACCAGTTAGATACACACTTAAATAAATTGCCAGAAATAGCCAATTTGCTCAATTTACCTTTAACTCTGTTATTATTAATAATTAATGATATTTATCTTTGTGGAAACACTGATCATCTTAATGATTTCTCACAATGAATATATATAGAAACAGATAAATATCAATATGCAACACTTTATTTTTATATTTTCTCTAAGTGCACATTTTTCAAATTGAACATTTTCAAATGATCACTTCTAAGACAGTCTTGTGAAATCACAATATCCCATTTTAACTAGCTAGCCACTAATATTTTTTAACAAATCATGAATTACTTTGCACCATGTTTGTACAAATAATAACTCATGTAAAATACAAAAGTAAACTCTCAAATTTTTAAATCATGTCACACTTTGAACTGGACACCAAATCTGTTATCTGTTTCTTTGTCAGTTAGTGGGAAGCCTGGCATTGCATGCTGTTAACTAGTGTGTTGTACTCTGGTGTGTAACTTGACACTGCAACTCTGAGTGAGTCTTGCAGATGTGCATCAGTGAGGCGTGTTCTGTGTTTTTTCTTGATGAAGTTCATGTCAGAAAAGGCTGATTCACAAAGATAAGATTTTTCCTCATTGTTTGCGGAACCTTCTTAATCTTTTGGACATATTTTCACAGCAATCTGGCCTTAAGCTTAATTATGATAAATGTAAAATGTTAAGGATCGGAAATCTAAAGGGAATGTCCTTTCGAATGGAATGCAAAGTGCCTGTTTTGTGGACAGATGGACCAGTTAACATACTTGGTGTTGTTGTCCCAGAAAATCTGGAAGATCTAGGCTCAGTAAATTATGATAATCGACTAAGAAAGCTGGACAAAATTATGCAATTATGGAAAGGGAAATCCCTAACCTTGTATGGTAAAATGTCTATTGCCAACTCGTTAATTATTCCTCAATTTATTTATTTGTTTTTGTCATTACCAGCTTCATCACAAAACTTTTTTAAGATTTATGAGCGGAGGGTCTTCGATTTTGTCTGGAACGGCAAACCAGAAAAGATTAAAAGAAAGGTTTTGTACAAAGAGTATGAATATGGGGGCCTGAAACTTCTCAACCTTGAAGCTATGTGTCTGTCTTTAAAAGCATCAATTGTTCCAAAGATGTATTTAAACATTGAGTGGTACACAAATGTCCTGTTGGACAAAAAACATGTACTGTATCAAAAGAAATTGTATCCTTTTTTACAAGTGATCCCCTCCCAGAGAGTCTGCTGGGAAACATAAAGGAAACAATCCACTCATAGTGGTGTTTTCAATTTTATGTGCCAGAAAAAAGAGACGATATTTTGCAGCAGTTAATATGGATGAACTCTAATATTGTAATAGATGGAAAGCCTTTCTTTTGGAAAAATATGTTTGAAAGAGGAATCATTTTTGTCAATGTTATTATCAATGAGAATGGTAAAATTATGAAGTATGATGAAATTAGAGCTATGTATGGTGATGCTTGCTCAAGCTTTTCATTTTATCAACTAACTGGAGTAATTGGGAAAAGATGGAAACAAATAATTAATTATGGAACTACTAAATTATTACTTTGTAAACCTCTAATAAGAAATTCTAGTTGGCAAAAAGGAACTAAAATAAATAGAAAAATATATAATTTTTATTTAATAAAGAAATCTTTGAAGGCTGCCTCATACAACACAAATGGAAAATGGGAGGATTTTTTTGACTGCCCGTTGCCATGGGATGCCATATTCAAACTAATCTATAAAACCACTATCGATGTGCAAAATCGTTATTTTCAAATTAAAATTATTTATAACTTCTTACCCACAGGGAAAATGTTAAAATTATGGAATATGACAGAGTCAGATGATTGCCGATTTTGTTGTCAGGAGCCTGAATCCACCCTGCATTTGTTTTAGTATTGTCATATTGTGTCTTTGTTTTGGGTGGAAGTTGAAAAAATGTGTTTAAGGATTGGTTTGTTTATGAAGCTTAATGTGGTTTCTGTTATTTTAGGAGAGTTCATTGACAATCATGATTTAGTCAATTTAATTATAGTACTCGGTAAAAGGTTTATTTTAAGGCCAAAAACAGATATTCACTTAGTATTACTTTCTTTAAAACATTTATTCAGTATTTTCTAACTTTAGAAAGTTACATGGTTGAAAACGATAATGATGCCAAAAAACATTTAAAAAAAAAGATGAGAAGTCCTCAAAGGCTTATTTTGAAAGTATAATTATGTTTATAGATTATATGATATCTGTTGTTGTGTTCCCTAATTTGAGTGACCTGGACATAATCTGGACTGTACTCAAATGCTTATTTTGAAAATGTAATTTTGTTTATAAATTATATGCAATCTGTTGTGTTCCCTAATTTTTTTCTGTGTACATGAATGAAGGTGTGTGTTGCTGAGTCCAACTTGGACATTATCTGGACTGGGCCTGGTTTAAAAAACCCTTTAAACAAATCTAATTTCATTGACAACCTGGTCTGTTGAAGATAAGGCCCTTTTTTTAAAAATAAAATGAAATAAGATAAATAAATAAAAAACATTTTCTTGGATAAAAAAGAAAGTAAAACAATATACAAATAATTACATAAAAAATAGTAATTAATGAAAATGTTAGTGGACCAGCAGCCTATACAATCATGTGTGCTTCAGGGACTGTGTCCCTTGCAGATGTGTTGTCTATGTTGTGGGAACCAGAATATTGGTAGCAGAAAGAAATAACCCCTTTTGTGTGAGTGGGTGTGGATGAGTGTACATGGGGGAGGTTGTTTGGGTTGATGCACTGATTGAAAGTGTATCTTGTGTTTTTTCTATGTAGATTTAATTTAAAAAAAAAAAAAAAAATTTTTTTTTTTTTTTTTTAATTTTTTTTTTTTTTTTTTTTTTTTTTTTTAGAACAGGCCCGCGGGCGACTCATCTGGTCCTTACGGGCGACCTGGTGCCCGCGGGCACCGCGTTGGTGACCCCTGATCTAAACTATCCACATTTATCAATGAAAATATGGAAAAGTGGCTAATGGTGTGTTTGACCGAGAAGCAACTAGAAGGAGAGACTGTGGAAGTCCACTCTTTAAAGTAAATGCTCTACATTATTCTTACTTCACTCCATAAGACTATTGTAGTTGTTTGTAGTACTGAACAGTCAAATGTATTGTTTTCATACAACATTTCTTATCTTGAACTTTGTTTTTTTAAAGGCATGTTACATTTTAAAAAAGTGCTATTTTGGGGGAACAAGCAAAAATTTAAATGGACTTAAAGGGCTCTATTATGCAAAGCCAACTTTGTTTACTTATTGGTACCTGCTGTTGTGTATTTAGGATCTGCATAAGTCCCGAAGATTTGAAATCAAATTGTGGAGACATTGCGGAGATATTTGCCAAACAATCTGGCCTAATACCTTCATACTTCCAATAAACGAGTCATTTGGAATTTGCACAAATTGAGACGTTTTCCCATTGGTGACGTCAGCGGATAATTCATGTTATTCATGTTAATTTTTACCCGAAGAGCTTTGCACGTGTCCGCCATTTTAGTCCAACACCATGTGTTGTGTCACACGTTCCTGGTCCCTCCCCGGCACGCCATCTAAGGGCAAGGGCCGGGCGTCTCTCTCAGCCTGCTGCAGCCAGCACAGGTGTGGCTGGTTCCAATCAGCCCAGCTGCTCCACATCCCAGCCATCAGAGAGCAGCCTACATAAACCGCTGAGAGCCGGCGTCCGACGCTTGAACGTTGACTCCTGTGGTCAGTATAGACAGCATTTAGAATTACAGTTATCTAGTAGTATTCTGTGAGTTAGTTAAAGGAGAACTTGGTGCTCGTTTGTTCCATGCTGATTCTGCTTTCTGCTTCATTCCAGGCTCCCTCCTCCAGAAACCCAGTGTCTCCCACGCCTCGCCGCCTCCCCGGGATCCCTCCGCTCCTCCGTAAAGTTTCATTAAACTCTGTTATACTTTATTACTGCCTCCGTTGACTTTGTCCTTGAGGGTCCCTGGTACATTTGGTTCAACAGCTCTGGTCAAGCCTAACAGAACGTTCAAGCCAAAATGAACCAAACCGGGTCCTCAGGGACAGAGGGACAGAAGAACCCTGAATTACGAGAGCTTGTGTTTGGCCAGGCCACACAACTGTCCACTTTGCATGAAGAATTGAACAAAGCTTTTCCCACTGTTCAATCCCAAATTGCTGTGCTTGAGAAGACTTCACAAACTACTGTTGGTAATGTGGCTGCTCTGTCTGGCCAAGTGAAGGACATTTCTGGAGTCTTGCTCGGCATACAGAAGACCCTGGAGGTCCTTACAGCACATGTTTCAGCTGAATCTAACTCTGCTTCAAGTTCTTCAAACCAGCCTGTTAACCCCGTCCTCCCCAGCACACAGCAGCCTCAGTCTGAGCCTGGCTTAGTCAGTCCTAGGCCATTTAATGGGGATTTTGGTCATTGCAGGGGCTTCCTGGCACAGTGTGAGTTACTTTTTACTCATCAGCCATCCAAATATACTTCTGATGGTTCGAAGATCGCTCTCATCATGTCCCTCCTGGTCGACGACGCTCTTAATTGGGCTATTGCAGCAGTAGAGAACAACCCTGTCTTTGCCACTAACTACTCTCAGTTTAAGAGTGAGTTTCAAGCTGTGTTTAACCACCCTACTGACGGACAAGATGCTTCCAGCCGTTTGCTAGTTATTCGCCAAGGGTCACGTTCTGTGGCTCAGTATACTTTGGAGTTCCGGATCCTTGCTGCTGAAAGCCAGTGGAACGACCACGCCCTTCTTAGTGTCTACCGCAAGGGGCTGAGTGATTCTATTAAAGATCTTTTGGTCCGTGACAGCCCACAGACTCTTAATGAGCTCATATCCCTGGCCCTTAAGATGGGAACACGACTTCAGGAGCGCCATGCGGACCGAGCCCAACGAAGCTCTCCTCCTCCTGGGTCCAGTCGCTCTGCTTCAGTGACCCGCACTTCACCATCTCCTCGCTCCACTCCACAACCTCGACAGCTTTTGCTCCTCCCTGCTCCCTCTTCACCCGGGCCTGCCGAGCCCATGGAGATCGGCCGGTCCCGGCTGACACTAGCTGAGAGGGAACAAAGGCTCACCAACCAGCTGTGTCTTTACTGTGGTGAGCCAGGACATTTCATCAAGGTCTGCCCGATCCGCCCAAAAGACCCAGCTCGCCGGTAGGGGCTATACTGGTGAGCCAAACAACTCTTCCCCAGCCCAAGAATCATTCCAACCGACTTTTCCCTGCAACCTTGACCTGGAATGAAGAGACACTGTCTGTTAGTGCCCTCATTGACTCCGGTGCAGACGAGTGCCTCATGGACATCTCTTTGGCTCACCAGGCGGGCATTCCTTTAGTTCCTTTAGATCGCACACTGTCTCCCCAAGCGATCGACGGACACTCCATGGGAACTATATCCTTTTCCACAGAACCCCTCACACTCACTCTGTCTGGAAATCACTCTGAAACCATCCGCTTTTTTGTTCTACACGCCCCAACAGCGCCCCTGGTGTTGGGTAGACCTTGGTTGGAGAGGCATGAACCTCACATCTCCTGGGCCTCTGGTCGTATTTTGGGCTGGAGCACCGCATGCCATGCAACCTGTCTGCGCTCCGCCCTGTCCCCTTCAAGCAGACCCAAACCCATGTCCTCTCCCCCCGACATCACTGGTGTTCCACCTGTTTATCATGACCTTGCCTTGGTATTCAGTAAGGATAAAGCACTCTCACTTCCTCCGCACCGGCCCTATGATATTGGCATTGATCTCCTGCCTGGGGCTCCCTATCCTAAGTCGCATCTCTACAACATCTCCCTACCAGAGAAGGAGTCGATGCACAACTACATTGCGGAGTCCCTGCTCTCCGGCATCATCAGGCCGTCGTCCTCGCCTCTGGGGGCAGGCTTCTTCTTTGTAGACAAGAAGGATGGTGGTCTGAGACCTTGCATTGACTATCGTGGTCTCAATGACATCACAGTGAAGAATAAGTATCCACTTCCCCTTATTAGTTCCACTCTTGAGCCACTCACTCATGCCCGAGTGTTCACTAAGCTTGATCTCCGCAATGCCTACCACCTAGTTCGGATCAGAGACGGTGACGAGTGGAAGACGGCCTTCAACACCCACCTTGGCCATTTTGAGTACCTTGTGATGCCTTTTGGGCTTTCCAATGCCCCGGCGGTGTTTCAAGCCCTCGTGAATGATGTGCTACGAGATATGCTAAACATCTTTGTGGTGGTGTATTTGGATGACATCCTTATCTTCTCCAGGTCTGTGGAGGAACACCACCAGCATGTCCGCCTTGTTCTCCAGCGGTTGTTGGAGAACCGCCTGTTCGTCAAGGCTAAGAAGTGTGTCTTCCACTCTGACTCGGTGACATACCTTGGCAACGTTGTGGAAGCTGGACAGATGCGTGCGGATCCTGCCAAGGTCAAAGCCGTGGAGGAGTGGCCACGTCCTACTAACCGGACTCAGCTCAGACGATTCCTGGGTTTCGCCGGTTTTCTACGCCGGTTTATCAAGGGTTACAGTCAGATCGCTGCCCCCCTTAATGCTCTAACCTCCGTTTCGCGTCCCTTTTCCTGGACGTCTCGAGCCGAGACAGCCTTTTTCAAGCTCAAGAGTCTGTTCTCCACAGCACCCGTGCTAATCCACCCTGACTCGACAAGACAGTTCATTGTCGAGGTGGACGCTTCTGACACAGGCATCGGAGCCGTCCTTTCCCAGAGGTCCGAAGAGGATCAGAAGATTCATCCGTGCGCCTATTTCTCCAGGAGCTACGACCCCGCAGAGAGGAACTACGACGTGGGAAACAAGGAGCTGTTGGCGGTCCACGACGCTCTGAAGGAATGGAGACACTGGTTGGAGGGAGCGAAGCTGCCGTTCATCGTGTGGTCAGACCACAAGAATCTGACCTACTTGAAGACGGCGAAGAGGCTTAACTCCAGGCAGGCCCGCTGGGCCTTATTCTTCAGCCGGTTTGATTTCACCCTCACCTACCGCCCAGGTTCCAAGAACGTCAGAGCGGACGCTCTCTCTCGTCAGTTCTCTAACGAAGATCCTGCTGTCCAGGAGGAATCGGATTCCGACACCATCCTGCCCCCTGCCCGGGTGGTAGGTGTAGTCACGTGGGCCATCGACGCTGTGGTGAGGCAGGCCTTAGAGAACCAGCCCGACCCTGGCAACGGCCCTCAGAACAGACAGTTTGTTCCTGATGCCGTCCGTACACCGGTATTGGAGTGGGGGCACTCCAGCCGTGTTGCCTGTCACCCTGGAGAGCGCAGGACAGCTTCGTTCATTGCTCAGAGGTTCTGGTGGCCAACCCTCAAGAAGGATGTCAGGGAATTTGTGGCCGCCTGCACCGTCTGCGCCCGTAGTAAGGCTTCACACAGGCCTCCTGCAGGCCTGCTACAACCCCTTCCTATTCCGAGTCGGCCTTGGTCTCACATAGGTATGGACTTCGTTACTGGGCTTCCTGTGTCCCAGGGCTGTGACACCATTCTGACGGTGGTCGACCGATTCTCTAAAGCAGTTCATTTTGTCCCTCTCCCCAAACTCCCGTCTGCTGCTGAGACGGCTGACCTCCTAACCCTCCATGTTGTCCGCCCCCACGGCATTCCTTCGGACATCGTGTCAGACCGTGGTCCCCAGTTCATCTCCAAGGTGTGGAAGGCCTTTTGCAAGGGTATTGGAGCCACGGCCAGCCTCTCCTCTGGATACCATCCACAATCCAATGGGCAGACGGAGCGCGCTAACCAGACAGTTGAGGAGACTCTTCGCTGTGTTGCCTCCAGCAACCCCTCTTCTTGGGCTAAGTACTTACCCTGGGTGGAATATTCCCTCAACACCATGGAGAGCTCTGCCACCGGCATGTCACCCTTTCAATGCTCGCTGGGTTACCAACCCCCTCTGTTTCCCGAACAGGAAGTGGAGGTAGCAGTTCCCTCCACCGAAGCCCACCTCCGCCGGTGTCGACGCATCTGGGAGGCTGCCCGCGCTGCGTTACTCCGTGCCTCTGCACGTACCCAGCGTGGTGCCAACCGCCGGAGGGTGCGTGCACCTGACTATCAGCCTGGTCAGAAGGTCTGGCTATTGGCCCGGGACCTGCCCCTGCAGACGTCCCAGACTTCAACCCGCAAGTTGAATCCTCGTTATGTCGGACCCTACACTGTGGACAGTGTTATCAACCCCGTTGCAGTTCGTCTGAATCTCCCTCCTGCTCTTAAGGTTCACCCGGTGTTCCACGTGTCCCAGATTAAGGCCGTGACCACTAGTGCCTTGTCTCCCCCTACCTCCGCCCCTCCACCCCCCCGAGTCCTGGCTGGTGGTGATCCTGTTTGGACGGTTCGGAAGCTGCTCGCCGTCCGCCGCCGTGGGAAAGGATTCCAGTACCTGGTGGACTGGGAGGGCTTCGGCCCTGAAGACCGTAGCTGGGTGCCCCGTTCCTACCTGGCTGACCCCTCCCTGCTGGACGATTTCTATCGGGACAATCCAGGTGCCCTAGGACAGTCGTCCGGTGCCTCCCCTAAGGGGGGGGGTACTGTTGTGTCACACGTTCCTGGTCCCTCCCCGGCACGCCATCTAAGGGCAAGGGCCGGGCGTCTCTCTCAGCCTGCTGCAGCCAGCACAGGTGTGGCTGGTTCCAATCAGCCCAGCTGCTCCACATCCCAGCCATCAGAGAGCAGCCTACATAAACCGCTGAGAGCCGGCGTCCGACGCTTGAACGTTGACTCCTGTGGTCAGTATAGACAGCATTTAGAATTACAGTTATCTAGTAGTATTCTGTGAGTTAGTTAAAGGAGAACTTGGTGCTCGTTTGTTCCATGCTGATTCTGCTTTCTGCTTCATTCCAGGCTCCCTCCTCCAGAAACCCAGTGTCTCCCACGCCTCGCCGCCTCCCCGGGATCCCTCCGCTCCTCCGTAAAGTTTCATTAAACTCTGTTATACTTTATTACTGCCTCCGTTGACTTTGTCCTTGAGGGTCCCTGGTACATTTGGTTCAACAGCTCTGGTCAAGCCTAACACCATGGTCAATAAGCTCCTTCTTTTTCTCTATACTCTTGTTGTGGGGTGTTTGAATAATTATGTATGTATTATCATCATAACTTTATGCTTAAGGGCCGTTGATATAAATGATTGTCAATTGTGCTGAAATGGTATTTTTGTATTGGTGCAAGCTGGCAATCCAAAAAATTGCCAGTTTGTCTTTATCAGTGTTGTGTCCAGACTCAGCCTGCTGGCGGTCAAGGCCGAACACCGCCGTGACGCAGACAGAGCAAAAACAAGGCCGAACACCGCCGTGACGCAGACAGAGCAGAGACAAGGCGATATGACCTGTGTCAACTAATTTTCATTTATTCTATAATCATATATTGTGTCTAATTGGAGTTGTCGAGATTACCCGCTTCCCTCAGCGACAGCTTCAGTGATGTAATAGGGACCTTCCTAATAAATAGAGGAGGCGCGCGGGCTTGACTTTTAGAACGTAGTTTGGATCTGTAACTAGAATACAGCCCAAAACACGTGTCTCCTCATGAGCTAAATTGAACTCTGTCTCTGCATGATTCCTTGCTTCTTGTCTGATTATTAGATGTCATCAGTGTTTGAACCTGACAGGGGCAGACTGGCTCGTACGTGTACATGCATCCTCCGCTGTTGCCATTTCTAATGCAAATGAGCTTATAGGGGAGAAGACGCTGTCGAAGTGGACGCACGTTAATAGACCGCCCACCAGACGGCGCATCCTGAAGAGACGATCAGTAAGCAGCTTGAAAAGAGTCTGTGAAACCAAATCTAGGCAAAATGTGTACCAAAGAACCACTAGTACATGTTATGTAGACCACAAGTGATATAACATGACCCCTCTAAATTATTTCAATGGGTGACCATGATTTAAAGATACAAGTGCTCTGTCACAGAACCAATTAAGCTTGCAAATTGAGGTACTACGGTACTTGTTTGTTAAAATTTGCCCGATAATAATCCCAAATTTACTGCTGTTTTTACAGTCAATAATTAGAGAGAGCCTGTCACACTAAACAAAATATGTTTTCAGCGTTAATAATGATTTTGGGTTGCATGGGAAAGTAGTAAGGAAGACACATCTCTTTTTGACCACATGCTTATTCATAATCAAGTGTGGTATAGTACGGTAAACAATAATACGGCAAGTGTAACACACAAGCAGCTGCGTAGTGCAACCAACATTTTTGCTAAAAGACACTGGTGTTAATGGCAATGCCTGAGACTCGCCGCTATTTTGAGCTTCTGGCGATTATTTGTATAGTCATTACATGTAGACTTTACTGTAAAATAATGTACGAAATAATACTTTTTCTTGGTGGTATGCAGATTGATATTCAAGGAGAGAATAGAAATAGACGAGTTGCACACTAAAAGTCTGCAAAAAAATATATTATGTATGTAATGCATGAACAGCCTGTAAGGTGGCACCGACACGTCAGGGTGCGTCATTGTATACATGTATCCCCATATAAACACACACACATACACACACACACACACACACACACACAACTCCACTGACATACACAATGCACACACCTCAAGAAGAAAATGTGTGCATTTTTAACAAGGTCATTGTTGCACTTTCTGCTTGAATATTCCTCACAGGCTCGACAAGGTGCTTATGAGCTCACACTTTCACAGACAGCTGGAAACCAAAAAGAATCACAGGTGCATGGAGCGATCAAGTTTGTAAAGATGAAGATAAAAGTGGAAGAGGACAGCACTGCACTGCCAGCACTAGCCGCTAGACTATACGTCCTTTTTACACGTGTAATTTTGAGTGTTGTATCATTGTTATCACAGTTGTCAACATCTTTTCACACTTGTATGTTACTATTCTCTAAGTGAATAATGTATGACGTTCATTTGTCAGTTAAAAATACGATTATGATCAATTTGGGAGGGAGGTAGGGGAACCTGCAGCAAACAGTTATGAGCCAATTCTGCAAATAATTAAATGACCGAACACAGCTTCATTTCTTAAAAACATCCAAAAAGTTTCACATTTACACAGTCGCTTGAAATAATTGCACATTATCCCGCCAGGCACCAGACATTGATACAATGTTGATTATACATGCATGTCGTTTTAAAACTGACTTTGAAACAACGTTGCAAAATAGTCGTATTTGTAAATTGAGACAATGTTGATGTCTAATGTTGGATCCACGTTGTTGGTTGGGAAATGTTAGCTACCTCTCTTTGTTTATAATGTATATTTTCTGCTGGGTCTATTCTTTATTTTATGCTGCAGCTGTTACATATACTGTAATATTGTACATGGTAATTGGGATAGGTTATATATTGTGGTAACACTTCAGTATGGGGAACATATTCACTATTAATTAGTTGCTTATTAACATGCAAATTAGTAACATATTGGGTCTTAATTAGTCATTATTAAGTAGTTATTAATGCCTTATTCTGCCTGGCCGTATTATAGAACCATTACTAACCTTAACCCCAACCCTAACCCTCTAATTGAACCCTAACCCTAACCCTAACTCCAACCCTAACCCTAACCAAATAACTCTAAATTAAGTCTTTGTTACTTAGAAAATGTTCCCCTCGTGTCCAAATAACTCTAAATTAAGTCTTTGTTACTTAGAAAATGTTCCCCTAGTGTCCAAATAATTCTAAATTAAGTCTTTGTTACTTAGAATATGTTCCCCATACTAAAGTGTTACTAATATTGTATATATTATATAATAATATAGTATAATATAATAATATAATATATCAGTATATATTATATACTGTTTATATAATATGTAAATATTACAAACAGTATATGTTATATTTTATACTGCTCCTATGGTAAAAATGTTTGTCTACTTTATACCTTTTGTTTTCGCCCTCTTTTTGTGCCCTTGTGTGCCCGATCCTTTCCATCCTTACCCTTTCCATCTTTTATAACTGAGCTGCTGTGTGGATCAATTTCCCTTGAGGATCATTAAAGTTTGTCTAAGTCTAAGTCTAAAAGACCAAATGTCAAAGATCAAATCAACGTCACAACCTGACATTGAATAAACATTGTCAAAAGGCATGTTGGTTCAACGTTGTATTTGAGTTGGAAAATATTGTTTGGAATGTAACCAAAATTCAAAGGTCAAATCAAAGTCAGAACCCAACATTGAATAAACTTTGTCAAAAAGTGTGTTGTTCCAATGTTATATTTGAGTTGCTCAACATCTGGACTTAATTCAACAAGTTCTCAACAATATTTGAATGTGCCTGCTGGGAATTTTGTTGGACATGTGTACATCTACTTTGTATTCAAGCAGCAGCAGTCTTCCAAGGCTTACACATGATTTAAGGCCAACCACATATATTTTACCATGTGATATAATGGTATACCAGCAGATAAAAATATATTGAAAACATGGCTTGATGCTTATTTTTCCTCCCCTTCGCTTCATTATCTGCCGATCACATATTCCCTGTCGCTCTCCTCATCCATCTAGCCCACTCTCTTCGTCCTCCACCTCGAATCACGGCGTGTCAAGTCACTCAGAGAGGAGTTGAGGCAGTAAGAGCTGAACAATTCAATGTCTTTGGCCTGCCAGACGCTCTCTGATGGGGCTGAGATTATCGATTAAAATGTCTGAGAGCTCCGGCCTTCCAGGGTTCCAGACACTAGCTAAACAGTAGCTCCACCTCCATTTTCTCTTTGGACATTTAATTGGCTCATTTGCTTATGAGACAAGCAGACAAGAGCTTGGCAAGTTATAGATATGCTTGTGTGTGTGTATGTGTGTGTCATACTTGCCAACCTTGACACCTCCAATATCGGGAAGTGGAGGGGTAGGGAGGGGGGAGGGGGGACGTGGTTGGGTGCGTGGTTATTTACAGCTAGAATTCACCAACTCGAGTATTTCTTATATATTTCATATATATATATATATATATATATATATATATATATATATATATATATATGTATGAAATACTTGACTTTCAGTGAATTCTAGCTATATATATATATATATATATATATATATATATATTTTTTTTATTTTTTTTTTTTTTTATTTGATTTACATAGAAAAAAAATAAAAATACTTGAATTTCAGTGTTCCGGTGGCTATCCATTAGATGGCAGTATTGTCCTGTTTAACTTCTCCGTTCATTGGGCAGGCAAGCTGTTTATATTGTGGGAAAGCGGACGTGAGAACAGGCTGTCCCCACTCAGTCTCAGGTCCGCATTGAGCTGGAGGGGGCGTGGCCTCCAGCTCCGGCTGAATACCGGGAGTTTGTCGGGAGAAAATCTCTGCCGGGAGGTTGTCGGGAGAGGCGCTGAATACCGGGATTCTTCCGCTAAAAACGGGAGGGTTGGCAAGTATGTTGTGTGTGTGTGTGTGTGTGTGTGTGTGTGTGTGTGTGTGTGTGTGTGTGTGTGTGTGTGTGTGTGTGTGTGTGTGTGTGTGTGTGTGTGTGTGTGTGTGTGTGTGTGTGTGTGTGTGTGTGTGTGTGTGTGTGTGTGTGTGTGTGTGTGTGTTCTTGTATTTCTTCCCGTTCTTGAGACGTCAACAAGGAAAAGTACCTTCCATATGAGGACCGGATAACAAGTTAGGACATAAATCATGGTCCCAATATGGAAAAACCATTGCATCTTAATAGAGAATGTCTCATTGGCACCCCTGGTGGTCAAATCTATCAACATTAGGGTGGTCCCAAAAAGGAGGGATTTTTTGCAAATTGACTGTGTCGGTTTTAAAGGTGCTCCCCCTCTGGTCAACATATGGTCAACAAGAGTGTGTAAGAAATTGAAATGCGCCCCCTTTGACCAAAATGTATTAAAAAAATAAAATAAATATTTATATAGAGATATACTGTAATAACTTGAAGTAAGTAATGAAGATTAAAAACCCATTACAAACAAAAAATTTAAAAAATTAACTAAAAGCAGTCTTTTTCTCACAATGTATCAAGTTTTTTCTTATAAAATTAGGAACAATTTCTCATATTCTTTCTGTTTCTGTAATACTGCAATATTTCCTCAAAAAAGTATTACTTTTTTATGTTAAATTATTACTTTTTAATGCAAAATGGTGACATTTGTCATATAAAATTCTGACCTTTATCACATTATTGCCTTTTTTTTTGTTCTTGTAAAATAGTGACATTTATGACTTTTGTCATAATTTTGCCAAGCAATTATTATAATATTGCCAAAATGTTTAAGTTTTCTTATAAAATTGTGACTTTTGTCGAGTAAAATGACGACTCTTTTCATAAAATTGCCAAAATTGTAAGCTTTTCTTGTAAAATTGCGACTGTTATTGAGTACAATTCCAAATGTTGTCATAATATTGCACAAATTTTCAGTTTTTCTTGTAAAATTTTGACTTTTATTATAATACTGTAAAATGATATTTTCTGTGACCTTTGTCCTGTGAAATTGTGAACTTTTTCTTGTGAAATTCCAACTCATTTTCACAACAAGCTTTTTTATATTTGCATAGTATGTATATATTATTAATGTTGCAAATACAAATCTTTATACATCTAGAAAGAGTGGTCCTAAAGAGGTAGGCCAAGAAGGTAAGAAATACAAGAATGTGTGTGCATGTGTGTGCGTGTGTGTGTGTGTGTGTGTGTGTGTGTGTGTGTGTGTGTGTGTATGTGTGTGTGTGTGTGTGTGTGTGTGTGTGTGTGTGTGTGTGTGTGTGTGTGTGTGTGTGTGTGTGTGTGTGTGTGTGTGTGTGTGTGTGTGTGTGTGTGTGTGTGTGTGTGTGTGTGCCATTATGCTTCCATTACGGTGCCATTAAACTAAAATATGTAATCTAAAATTGTTTTTTTACGGAAAAGAATTGACTGCAATAAGTAGAGAAAATAGATATTGTTATAGTTATAAATTGGTATATTTTAGCTGGAAATGACACAGGAACTTAGTAAAAGACTAAGAAGTTTTGCATATAGTAGTAATTGAACTTACAAGCTTATTTGGTTCTGTGACGGAGCTCTTAACTCAAAACACTCGTATTGCAAATCAACGTCTCCCGTTGAAACTAATTGATATCAATTTAATTGGCGCTTGTCTGCCCCTCCCTCACCCCTACCCTGTACAACCAACTACTACAGTAGTTTTATGAAGTAATGTGATACATTTGTACAGCATTTACCTCGAAGAGTGGACTTCCAGCTGCTTCGTTGTCAAACACATCATCATCAGCATTCCCATATTTGAATGGATAAATGTCTACTGTTTAGATATTACTTTAACATTCTTGGCTGTCATTGGATTCATGCTGCTTCAGTAGACTAGTAGTGATACTCTCCAACTGTTTTACCAAGTCGACTACACGCTCTATTGTGTTGTTAAACCTTTATTACTTTAATTCAATGAATATCATCCATTCTTCTAAGCACTGTCCTTCACACTCACTTCTTCCTTCCCACGGTTGGAAAACAACGTTATGTCGATCTTTAGCTTTACGTTACTGCTGGTGAGCGAGACCAGGTGTTTTGACAGATCTTACGGGGTTCACTGTGCCATTTGCTAAGTCAACGAATGGTGGGGATGCATGTAACTCAAATTTTTGCTTGCAAATTAAAGCATGATAATTAGCAGAGATACAGCTCAAAACACTCCTAAATTGAGGTACAATAGGGAAGGATTCATATGGCCCCACTCCTGGGTGGATCTCGGGTGAGAGTAAGGTGAGGGTTAATCATTTTGCGATGCAGTCTGCTAAAAATAATGGAAAGCACCACTCTACATAGCAACTGTGGTCAAAGATGGAATTGCCACAAATCACATTTAAATATGTTTAACACTCTACAGTCGTCTGGCAGCTAGAGTGGATAGTGCCCCTTTCTACCGCACCACTGTAAATATACTGTATATATTACAAAGATCTGTGTATTTTCAATCCAAAGCTGTACGTTTCATTACTTTTCAAAGTGTGAGGTGCCTCAGCTGGTATGCGTCAGAAGACTTTGCGGAAGATGCAGAAGCTTAAGAAAGATACAAAAATAAATAAAACTCTACAAAATATGCTACAAATAATCTGTTTTTTAGACAGAAGGTAAAGGCCACAGCTGTTTTAGAGGGACGCTCCCAATAAAAATATGTGACATAAATCATTGTGATCAACAATACATTTACTCTACAAAACTCTCAAACTGTAGTATGTGCACCTACGGTGTACGGGCTTTATCCAGTGGTATGCCAAAAAATCACTTGATTAAATAACAATGTTTTATTTTCCTATATTCAAACCCAGTATACTGTTCAAACTGTGTGTTATGTTACAGTGGCCAACAATATAACATTGATACTTGTTAAATGAAACCTCAGCCTTGTTTTTAATGGGTAATTAGGCCTACTATGCTACTGTATTTTAATGTTGGTCATTACGGTGGTACTTGGAGAAGCACATTTTTTCTTAGGTGATACTTGGTGGAAAAAGTTTGATCTACAACAATGACAAATAGTTTCAAAAAAATGTGGAACTTTCTAACAGAATGTAAAAAAAATAAATAATAACTTGTCTATTGCCACTTCCCTAGGTCAGTTCCAGTTACAGTATCCATTACCGCAAAAATATTTAACTCAAAGTACAGACATATGAACAATTTGGGCTTTATTTGTGTTTCTTATTCAGTGCATCGGATTAAGGGAGTGTGTTGCAGTACGAGTCCACATTACTAAACGTTCATCACAATGAACGACCAATTATGAAGAGAATCCAATACTTAACATTCCTCACCATCGCCTATAAAGTCTCATTAAGAACATGGTTGTACGTTTCCTCTAATTGCACCAGCAGCAGTACTTAGTAAGGCACTAATTCACATATTCCAACATACGTGCCATTTTCAAAGGGCTGAGTTACCTAATTAAACAGGTTTTGTGTCACATTTACTGTATGGTTCTGCTTAAAGGCTTGTGACAAATAATAGTGAAGTGCTCGAGAAATGGCTACTTGTGACAGAACAAAGACGTTAGAAAGAAATAGACTACTTGGAAAAAAGAAGCGGGGAAGCAACATGGAATGGGGGGCTACCACTACAGTACTTGTGAAGTCTCACATTTTGGAGTTCAAGATGATTTGGGAGAAATACGCTTTAAAAGTAAAACAGAAAATTGGATCCTAGATAGTCAACAGTTGATTTCTCTCTGAATTATTAATTTTTTTGTTTTCAATTTTTAGTTTCGATCCATGATTGGAAGAAATTACAGCTGAACGACGAAGAAAATATAGCCACCACCAACGAATGAGAAATAGCCGCCGCCAATCAAGAAGAAGCAGCAGGTCTCATGACTGCCATGGACAGCGCTCAAAAGTTTGGCTTAGCCTTGTTTTAAAAAAAAAAGGACTTGTTTGCGCAGTGCAACATATGCGAGGCTGTTAAGTTAAATTAAAGTTAAAGTCCCAATGATAGTCACACACACACACTAGGTGTGGTGAAATTAAATTAAAGTTAAAATCGTCAAATCAAAAGGAAGATGCACAACAAATCTGACAAAACACCTCTGGATGATGTGAGGTTCTAGGAAGTATGTTTTTTTTATTTTTTGACAGATTACATTTTGTTTTCCTCCAAATTAAATGTTTTCAATTTTAACTATTTAAAGATTTTCATTTTTTACCATCTACACCACGGGTGTCCAAACTTTTCCTACCGAGTGCTGCAACAGAAAAGGAAATAATACATGTGTACATTAATAAGCAACAAACAATTTGATGTATATCAGTAAATGCAAAATAATTTGAAAAAAAAAACATTATCTTAACTTCGTGTTTATAGGGGCCAAAGCAAATTGTCGTTTTGTCTAATATACCTCATTGATACCTAATTCATTTAACTTTTGACTTTTGACACCCCTGAATAATGCCTATTTTAACAACAGAGTGAGTGCTTATTGTAACAGTGAATACATGCAAAATTGTATTGATACAACACAGCATAGGACAACTTTCAAATCAAAGCATAATAATGTAACATAACTGCTGTAAGTTTACATGCTTTCAAATAAAGTAAAGTACACATGTGGAGGTTTCCCTCTTGTGGGTTCTCCTGACCGCAATAGACCTTCTCGGAAGCCCGGGAGTCTGGGTTGAACGATATTTTATTGTGGTATGCACACGCCAGGACAGCACTGTGCTCTACAACTTTTCAGTCTTTCTTGTGTGTGCGTGCGTCTGCTCAACTCAAACTCCATCATCGTGTGTCGGCGCGGCTGCTGCTGATAAGCATGGCAGGTGATTGGATGATCATCCCCAGCTGGGTAATCCAATCACCTGCCAACTGTGCTCCGCGGCCGGTCCTTACACACACCGCTCCACGGCAGGCCCGCAGACTACGCCCCCCTCCACAACACACAAGATGCATCAGTTATTATTTGGTGTTCAAACTATGGTATTTGACGCTAAAAGTTATCATTAATTTAGCAATGAAGATGTTTAAGATGCTACAATCCCTGGCATCAGTGGTTGCGTCAACAACCGCTGGCAAAAAATAGCATTATTAGCACAGTGTTTTTCTGTATAGATAGTCCATTATGAAGGTAAAAAGGTATGAAACCAAAAATAACGTTAAAAAAATTACTTAGGGGGCCCATGCCCACTCAAATATAAATACTGAAGTAATAATATCAAAGCACTCTTGATTTAAATTGTAATCAATCATTATATCTACCCTACTTACAGTTTAGCAGGTTTAAACCTTGTCAAATAATATGAAAACCAGTCGTGAATATGTTTCCTTTTTTACCTTGAGCTGCTTGTCTGGCTAAAATGTAGCTTGCTCTGAAAGGGGAACCGGACTTTTTTGGGGAATTTTGCCTATCATGAGAGACATGACGATGGATGTTATTTATTGTTTTTATGCTTTTTAAATATTAAATATATGTGATCAAAAGACTGCTTACAATGGAGCGTATGGAGTGCCGCTCAATTCTGCCTATAAAACCCTTGAGAAAACATCCAAACACCTCCATTAGAGTTTTATATACATGAAGTAAGTACATATGTACAAACCCCGTTTCCACATGAGTTGGGAAATTGTGTTAGATGTAAATATAAACGGAATACAATGATTTGCAAATCATTTTCAAGCCATATTCAATTGAATATGTTACAAAGACAACATATTTGATGTTCAAACTGATAAACTTTTTTTTTTCTTTTTCCAAATAATCATTAACTTTAGAATATGATGCCAGCAACACGTGACAAAGAAGTTGGGAAAGGTGGCAATAAATACTGATAAAGTTGAAAAATGCTCATCAAACACTTATTTGGAACATCCCACAGGTGAACAAGCAAATTGGGAACAGGTGGGTGCCATGATTGGGTATAAAAGTAGATTCCATGAAATGCTCAGTCATTCACAAACAAGGATGGGGCGAGGGTCACCACTTTGTCAACAAATGCGTGAGCAAATTGTTGAACAGTTTAAGAAAAACCTTTCTCAACCAGCTATTGCAAGGAATTTAGGGATTTCCCCATCTACGGTCCGTAATATCATCAAAGGGTTCAGAGAATCTGGAGAAATCACTGCACGTAAGCAGCTAAGCCCGTGACCTTCGATCCCTCAGGCTGTACTGCATCAACAAGCGACATCAGTGTGTAAATGATATCACCACATGGGCTCAGGAACACTTCAGAAACCCACTGTCAGTAACTACAGTTGGTCGCTACATCTGTAAGTGCAAGTTAAAACTCTCCTATGCAAGGCCAAAACTGTTTATCAACAACACCCAGAAACGCCGTCGGCTTCGCTGGGCCTGAGCTCATCTAAGATGGACTGATACAAAGTGGAAAAGTGTTCTGTGGTCTGACGAGTCCACATTTCAAATTGTTTTTGGAAACTGTGGACGTCGTGTCCTCCGGACCAAAGAGGAAAAGGCGCAAAGTTGAAAAGCCAGCATCTGTGATGGTATGGGGGTGTATTTAGTGCCCAAGACATGGGTAACTTACCCCATCTGTGAAGGCGCCATTAATGCTGAAAGGTACATACAGGTTTTGGAGAAACATATGTTGCCATCCAAGCAACGTTACCATGGACGCCCCTGCTTATTTCAGCAAGACAATGCCAAGCCACGTGTTACATCAACGTGGCTTCATAGTAAAATAGTGCGGGTACTAGACTGGCCTGCCTGTAGTCCAGACCTGTCTCCCATTGAAAATGTGTGGCGCATTATGAAGCCTAAAATACCACAACTGAGACCCCCGGACTGTTGAACAACTTAAGCTGTACATCAAGCAAGAATGGGAAAGAATTCCACCTGAGAAGCTTAAAAAATGTGTCTCTTCAGTTCCCAAACGTTTAGTGAGTGTTGTTAAAAGGAAAGGCCATGTAACACAGTGGTGAACATGCCCTTTCCCAACTACTTTGGCACGTGTTGCAGCCATGAAATTCTAAGTTAATTATTATTTGCAAAAAAAAAAATAAAGTTTATGAGTTTGAACATCAAATATCTTGTCTTTGTAGTGCATTCAATTGAATATGGGTTGAAAAGGATTTGCAAATCATTGTATTCCGTTTATATTTACATCTAACGCAATTTCCCAACTCATATGGAAACGGGGTTTGTAATGTAGTGACAGGCACATTTAAAATAACATTTCATATTTACGTATTTTGATCATTTTAAGCATATACAGTGCATACATTTCAAAAACGCATCACAAGGTTTGCTTTGTTTTTTCTTCATTTACTAGCTATGTGCACATGGACACATTTAATCAGATTAAAAGCCTAACTGAAATAAAAGTGCTTCATGTAAACATGCCATTTGGAATATTCTGACCTGATCACACATGTTCGGATCAAAATAGAATTCCGATCGAGACGCATGGTTTATGCCCATAGTCATTCAGATTGTAGAGCATGAAAACGCATCTTCAGAAATTTGGGTTGGAATTATGCTTACTGTGCATGTCTTTGAGGTCAGTTATACTTCGGTGGTGGAGCAGGGACTAAATGTTATAGTCTTGGAATGAAGCGATTGTTTTGCTGTTGTCTCCCCCCATTCAACAAGTACAGATGTAGTGTTATATACTGTTGAGTTTGTTGCTTTAAAACAAGACTAGCAAAAACAAAAGTATGGTCCGGAGTGTCATGTGTCGATGTAACAATAAAAGAAGGTATCCAGTTGTTGTCTTAACGAGCTGTTTTATTCACAACCTTACAGCTACTCCAAGTGCTAACTGCTAGTCTCAAACACTTGTACAGAATGTCGTAACATGAAGACTTGCGGAAATTGACACATATTGCAACATAAATGGCACAGAACAGCTACATTTTAAAAAGAGAGGTAAAACAAAAGTAGTAAACAGAAGGAAAAAAGTATATATAAAGAAATACCGTGATAACATCGGAAAAGCAGAAACGGACAAAGTTGTGTTTGTTTACAGTGGAAGTCGATTGCGGGCAGCACGGTGGAACAGGGGTTAGTGCATGTGCCTCATAATACAAAGGTCCTGAGTTTGATCCCCGGGCTCGGGGTGTTTCTGTGTGGAGTTTTCATGTTCTCCCCCGTGACTGTGTGGGTTCTCTCTGGGTACTCCGGCTTCCTCCCACCTCCAAAGACATGCACCTGCACAATTGGCCCTAGTGTGTGAATGTTGATAATGTTGTCTGCGTTGGCCCTGCAATGAGATGGGTGTACCCCGCCTTCCACCCGAATGCAACTGAGATAGGCTCCAGCACCCCCCGCAACCCCGATATGGACAAGCGGTAGAAAATGGATGGATGGATGGAAGTCGATTGCTTCTTCAGCACCTGCAGTGAGCGAACACGTCCAAAAGATGGCGCCATAGCAAAAACAATAAAAGACCTTTCCGTTTATGTTATGTTCTGCGCATGTTAAGTAAGGTATTCCGATCTAAGGTGTGATGTCATAATTACATCATTTTTTTCAGGGTCCATGTACAAAGTAACATTCTAATCTGAATGATGATCAGATTAAAACATTTTATCCCTGTACACATGGCAACTGATTACTATTCACATGCAGACTTCATGAGAGCCAACAAACATAATAAAACTTTACTTACTGTGCAAGGTTTGCTGTCATTAGGACTCCGACTGCTAGAATGTTCATATATTCCCATTTAGGTGAAGAATGTCTCATTATCTTCGCAAAGAAACGGGGTAGGGAGCCAGAGGGGAACCAAGCGTCTTTTCGTGTCCTTCTCGCCATTTCCGGGTCCTAAATGGCTGTCAAAGTGTACCAACTTGTCGGAATACATCCTCAGCCATATACTGTCCAGGTGAGAGGCATGATTTATGGAGCAAGAAAGCAAAGAAAAACCTTGCCAGTCGATTATATCGAATTTCTACACAGTTCATCTGCATTATCGCTTAAAATGACAATATTACTCGTACTTGGTTAAAATTCAAGTCACAAAATGTAAATGGAGTATTGTTGGCGCTTTTTGGATGCTTATTTATTGGATTGTATGGGCGGTATAGAGGACCTTCCATTGGCTTTGTTGTAAGCGGACCTTTATTTACGAGTTAGAATGCATAAAAAACTCATGTCACGTCTCTCATAAGGATTGTGAATAATAGGCAAAATTCCAAAAAAAAGTGCAGTTCCCCTTTAAAACACATTTGGAGTCGAGAGTCAATGACACAAAACACTTTTTTTCTGCAATTACAATCCATATTCCTTCCTGTTAAGGCAATCCGCCGGCTTTTCCACAAGCATTGGATGCTTTGTTTCAAGATGCTGCTTAAGTTTGGGTGGCTTCAGTGCCTTATTAGATAGCGTGAGCTTACTCTCCACACACTGAGCCCTCAGCTCTGCTTCATTACCCCGGGTTGACAAAGCCGTATTTCATCAAATGGATTTTACTTGCGTAAAAATGTTGTCTTTTGACGCATACTGGCACCACTTTGCTCAGTATTTTTACACTTAAGAGACTTCTGAAAGACGTTTAATTCTGATTGTTTGAGCTTGTCATGTGTCACTCAGTCAACATTACTACCACAAGTGGTGGAAGAGTGTATAACAACTAACCCAATACCTGGAAGCGGTTCGTTTTGGGGGCTGTTTTTTTTTATGCAAATAAACCCCTCAAAGCCTGCCCCTGTTCACTGGTGAAATATATATCTTCAAGATGAACATCTTCACTAGTTTTGTGTTCAGACACCGCCGTAAATAAACTTCATTGCATATTACATAGTATATAGCATATATTTTTAGAGATTTTTGCCTATCATCCGCAATCTCTATTAAAGACAAGAAAACATGTTTTTCTTTATTTTATGCATTCTCATTTGTAATATATGGCAAGTACAAGGTGGCTAACAATGCAGCTAATTAATGGAAGTCATCTATTGTGCCTGATAAGCCATCTAAAAAAACCATCCAAATACCGCCAACAATACCCCATTTACATGTCGTGACCTGAATATTAACCGAGTATTGGCGATATTGTTAGTAAAAGCGCTAACGGCGAGGAACAACTTTTAGCGGCCCGTTGATCACAGAGAGGTAGCTAGCTTATGCAGCTATCGACATACTGAGCGGATAAACTGCTGCATCACCTCTGAGTTCGTAAAATGTAATTCTAGATTATAAATCATGCCTCTCACTTGTATGGTGTACATGTATGGCCATAAACTGAGGTCTTGGTCAATTTTGACATTCTAATTCGACCTGAAGATGGTAAGAAATACACAAAAATACACTTTTTTTTTTACCTTGCTGAAGATTATGATTCATTCTTTATCCAAATGGGAAAATATTAACATCCCATCAGTCGGCATCCCACTGAGACAGGCATTGTACAGTAAGTGATTGTTTTATTATTACTATTATTAGTATTATGTTCGTAGTTTGTATTTCTTGTTTAGCACTTAGAAATATTGCTACTTGCAGGATCTGCTTATCATTCAGCTTCTAAAATATCTGGCTCATCCTCTGTATTTTCAGGCTCAAAAATAAAACATTCTGGATCATCATTTGTCCCAAAGTAATCGCTGTTGTCTCCCATTAAGTCTGCCATGAAGTGTAGTTATGGTTGTGTTGTGTTGTTGATTTGTTTGCACACACACACAAAAAAAAACAATATACAATGTAAAGAAAAAACAGGTTTGAAAAGGCAAAGCCTCCAAAACGGCATAATGTTCACAGCAGCAAGAAATAGACAAGTCAGCAAACATCCTCATCAAATTTCACTTCAGAACCATGTAGACTTCAATATTTTTTTTTGTAAAAGAATAAAATGTAGTTGTAGATGTTGGTGTCAGTTTATTCCAAAGAGAGGTTTCTCTATATTCAAGCACACATTTCTTAGTAGATGTTCTACATAATGGTCAATAAAAGTTAAGACAGCATCTTGTTGAGTACGGTAAGTATGTATATGAGAAGAAGATAACAAAAAAAAGAAAACACTTTTGGTAAATCAATGAACAGATGTACATAGAAATAGATATACAATATATGTTCACATTAAATATTGTCAAAATGTCTCTTTTGAAAAGAAGAGCAGATGAAGGAAAAATTCATTATTCTCAATAATTTATTTTGAATTATAACTGACAAGTAGGACCTCAAATACTGTCACATTGCACTAAAAGTGGATATATTAAAATTAGTATAATATCAACATACAAAAAAGATCAATAAAACTACGAACTTCACTCAAAATACCTATCAATTTCATAATTTGTTTTTGTTGAAGGGAAAAGCAAACATAATGCGCTGCCATATGCTTAAAATGACCAAAATACATAAATATACATTTTTTTTATGAATGTGTCTATTACTACAATACATACAGGGGAAACTCAAAAAAATGGGATATTGTGCAAAGGTTCGTTTATTCCAGCAATTATATGTACAAGGTGAAACTAATATATGACTTAGGCTCATAACATGCAACTCAATATATTTTAAGCTTTCTTTTGATATAATTGTGATGATTATGGTTCACAGCTTGAGCTGTGAAAACCTCTAATTGAAAATCTCAGAAAAGTCGGGGTTTTCAAAAACTGTAAGCTATGGTCATAAAGATTATGACAAATAAAGGCTTTAAATAGCTCACATTGCAGATGAGTTTATGTCGCATATTCGTTTCACAGTTGAAGTTGAAATACTGACATTAATTAATTTTACACAAGTTTCACTTGAATTGAATACACTTACAGCATATATATAAAACGTTGATGTAGGTTTATGAATGTTTTTGGAGTGTTTTATAGGCGTAATTGATGCAATGACATAATGACTACCATTAGCATGACTTCAATTGTTCGCAGAGCTTTGCTAGAGTTTATTTGAGAGGTACAATGCATAAAAAACTAAAAACATATGTGTGCTTGTCTTACATAAGGATTTTGAATGGTATAGTAAAATGTCCGAAAAAATCCCAGTTACCCTTAAAACACATATTTAAACACAAATACATAAATACACACATATTTACAATTTGACATTCCAAAATGTCTGAAAAGGAGTAGGAAGAAGCAGAGTTTATTGAATCCTAACCCTTTTTTTGTTTCAGTGCAATTTATGTCTCCATTCCTGTCCAAGTTCTGTCTCAATCTGTAGCGCAAACAAACAGATAACTAAATAAATACATATTAATAAAGTTTAGAAGTTTTAATTAATAAGTTGTGGTACATACAATATACTGATAGTACCTGCTCAGTGGCCTTGTGGTTAGAGTCTCCGCCCTGAGATCAGTAGGTTGTGAGTTCAAACCCTGGCCGAGTCATACCAAAGACCCATTACCTCCCTGCTTGGCACTCAGCATCAAGGGTTGGAATTGGGGGTTAAATCACCTAAATGATTCTCGAGTGCAGCCACCGCTGCTGCTCACTGCTCCCCTCACCACCCAGGGGGTGGAACAAGGGGATGGGTCAAATGCAGAGGTTCATTTCACCACGCCTAGTGTGTGTGTGACTATCAGTGGTACTTTAACTTTAATAAATGATAGATTATGTCTCCTTTACTAATTAATATGTTTGTCAGGATTCTTCCTCCTTGTACTTTACAAACACTTTGAGTTTGAACAGTTTCTAAAACTAGATCATATGTGCATTGTTTGACCTTTTTTGGCCTAATCCATTAACTTTATTTGTTCACTATGGTTGTTTCTTCTTTTTGTTATTTTGTTAAATGTAAAAAAAAAACTTCAATACTGTATTTATAAATGTGATGTTGTGTTTGTTTTTGGTGTTTTTTCCATCTGTTTGTGAGTTAGCAGAATACTTTCTGGTTCATAGGGGTGTGACGATTAGATGGGTGGCGCCATTATGTTTCTGATGTACAATTCGATTGATGCCATACTGACGAGAAACTTGAAAGTAACGTCCTGATCTGAGCACTATGGTTGGTTCTTGGCGGATGCATGCACTGTCAAAGTGCTGTTGGTTAACAAATGCTGACTCAGCATTTTTGCATGGATGGAAGGAGGAAGTACACCTCCTTTGAGTGTATCCTTCTATCGGTCCATGTATCCATTCATTTAATGTTGCTGAGTTGTATATATCAAAATCATCAAGGGTGGGGGACTGCAACTGAATACATTCAAACATGTTAGATACTGTATATGTACAAGATAGCAGGGCTGTCAAATAACGCATTAATGTTGATTAATCCATCATCATCACAAATCTCATCTGATTAAAAAAAAAACACAATCAAGTCATTTGCAGTGCAGAATAACCCCCCCAAAAAATCACTGCAATGTCCCTGGTAATGCATTAAGTTTGTCAAAGTAGTGTTATTGCAGGCTGCAGAAACAAACGAGTAATTATGGAATACGCTAAACACCAGGTTAGTATTCTTAATGGGAAATTTTGATACAGAAAAATTAACATGACTAAACAGTTAACAGACATAGGGCCTGATCTACTAAAATTCAAATACCATTGCTGGTACTATCAGAGGGCACGTTGTGTGTGATCTACTAAGACTTCAAGAAAATTGATAACAAATGCAAAAATGGTGCAGACAGCATTATTTAAAATCGGCTTTCACCATTGAGACACTAATTTACTGCACATTCATGGTATTGTGGTCCCACCTGTGGCGTTTTGCTATGCTTGGAAACATGCAGCAGACATGTACGACTTTTTCTGGACAACAAACCCACTTTTTTAACACGCTGAAGGTGCGCCCTGGGAGATGCTGGCAGTACATGAGGCCGTGCGCTGGCATACTCCAGGCCAAAGAAAATGCATATTGCAAGAAATGTTTTCATATATTTATGAAAAAATAAACATCATTAAAAGAAAGCCAGCAAACACAAAAACGCATCAATGTATTGTTTTAATCAGTTCTTTAAAGGCCTACTGAAACCCACTACTACCGACCACGCAGTCTGATAGTTTATATATCAATGATGAAATCTTAACATTATAACACATGCCAATACGGCCGGGTTAACTTATAAAGAGACATTTTAAATTTGCCGCTAAACTTCCGGTTCGAAACGCCTCTGAGGATGACGTATGCGCGTGACGTAGACCGGGGAACACGGGTATGCCTTCCACATTGAAGCCAATACGAAAAAGCTCTGTTTTCATTTCATAATTCCACAGTATTCTGGACATCTGTGTTCGTGAATCTGTTTCAATCATGTTCATTGCATTATGGAGAAGGAAGCCGAGCAAGCAAAGAAGAAAGTTGTCGGTGCGAAATGGACGTATTTTTCGAACGTAGTCAGCCACAACAGTACACAGCCGGCGCTTCTTTGTTTACATTCCCGAAAGATGCAGTCAAGATGGAAGAACTCGGATAACAGAGACTCTAACCAGGAGGACTTTTGACTTGGATACACAGACGCCTGTAGAGAACTGGGACAACACAGACTCTAACCAGGATTACTTTGATTTGGATGACAAAGACGCAGACGTGCTACTGTGAGTATGCAGCTTTGGCTTTTTTTTGCGTATGTACGTAACTTTTTTAAAATATATAAGCTTTATGAACCTTGGGTTAGGTGAACAGTCTTTTGGGCTGAGTGATTGTGTGTGTTGATCAGGTGTTTGAATTGTATTGGCGTGTTCTATGGAGCTAGGAGCTAGCAGAGGAGCTAGGAGCTAGCATAACACGCACCGTACCGTACGTGCGCGTCACGTACGTACCTTTTTAAAAATATATAAGCTTTATGAACCTTGGGTTAGGTGAACGGTCTTTTGGGCTGAGTGATTGTGTGTGTTGATCAGGTGTTTGAATTGTATTGGCGTGTTCTATGGAGCTAGGAGCTAGCAGAGGAGCTAGGAGCTAGCATAACACGTACCATACCGTACGTGCGCGTCACGTACGTAACTTTTTAAAAATATATAAGCTTTATGAACCTTGGGTTAGGTGAACGGTCTTTTGGGCTGAGTGATTGTGTGTGTTGATCAGGCGTTTGAATTGTATTGGCGTGTTCTATGGAGCTAGGAGCTAGCAGAGGAGCTAGGAGCTAGCATAACAAACACGCAGGTGTTATTATGCAGGATTAATTTGTGGCATATTAAATATAAGCCTGGTTGTGTTGTGGCTAATAGAGTATATATATGTCTTGTGTTTATTTACTGTTGTAGTCATTCCCAGCTGAATATCAGGTACCGTGAGTATGCAGCCTTGGCTGCTAAACATTGGATAACTTGACCGTATGTGCGCGTCACGTACGTAACTTTTTAAAAATATATAAGCTTTATGAACCTTGGGTTAGGTAAACGGTCTTTTGGGCTGAGTGATTGTGTGTGTTGATCAGGTGTTTGAATTGTATTGGCGTGTTCTATGGAGCTAGGAGCTAGCAGAGGAGCTAGGAGCTAGCATAACAAACACGCAGGTGTTTTTATGCAGGATTAATTTGTGGCATATTAAATATAAGCCTGGTTGTGTTGTGGCTAATAGAGTATATATATGTCTTGTGTTTATTTACTGTTGTAGTCATTCCCAGCTGAATATCAGGTCACCCCCGGCTCTCACAGCATCTTCCCTATCTGAATAGCTTCAACTCCCCACTAGTCCTTCACTTGCACTTTACTCATCCACAAATCTTTCATCCTCGCTCAAATTAATGGGGAAATTGTCGCTTTCTCGGTCCGAATCTCTCTCACTTCATGCGGCCATCATTGTAAACAATAGGGAACTTTGCGTATATGTTCAACTGACTACGTCACGCTACTTCCGGTAGGTGCAAGCCTTTTTTTTATCAGATACCAAAAGTTGCAATCTTTATCGTCGTTGTTCTATACTAAATCCTTTCAGCAAAAATATGGCAATATCGCGAAATGATCAAGTATGACACATAGAATAGATCTGCTATCCCCGTTTAAATAAAAAAAATTCATTTCAGTAGGCCTTTAAGTCATTCAGCAGCTACATAATTATACATTTATATTGCAGGTTAGACGAGATGTCTAATATTGTTTTTATTTTTGACAGTTCACATATGTTGACAAGCATACATAGAACGGAGCTGCACCGTAATCGCCTCCTTTCTCACAGCTATTTATGCACAACTGGCAGTTTGCACGTCCTTTCTAGACATACTAAAATAAAGACGCAATGTAGCGACAGCAGAACAAGTTTAGTCTTGATAAATCTCACTGCGTGTGCTAAATCATTGTTTTTGCTGCTTCTCCTCTAAGTATGGTGGGTGTTCTGATAATTAGCATATGTTTCATATTCATGCAGACAGACACGCGAAATGGTTTGCGATTCTTATTCTGCTCACTTACAAAGGGATTATATTATGATGTATTTTCTGTATATAAAGCACTTCCTAGTGGTCTACATAACATGTAATAGTGGTTCTTTGGTCAAAAGTCAAGCTGCTTTCTGACCCTCTGTTGAGGATGCGTCATTTTGTGGGCGGTATATTTACGTGCCTCCACTTTGACTCTGTCTTGTCCCTGTCAGCGCTTCCATAAGGAGTCTATTGACAGATATAAGTTAAAACCATAAGATAATTTGTATTAGAAATGGCAACAGCGGATGATGCATGTGTATGTACGGGCTAGTCTGCCCACAACAAGAGCATAGAGAAAAAGAAGGAGCTTATTGACTACAGCACAGATATGGCCTGCCACTTCATTTAATGTTGGCCGCAAAAGCCTGGAAGTAAAGTGTTTCAATAAAACACATCATCGTTCTTACTAAGTGTATTTGTTATTTCCATTTTTAAAGAAATAAATGTATGTACTGCATGAAATGTCATGTATTTTAAGCTTTATTATCTGATCATGCAGCAATATTGTATTACTATTTAATGTATTACAATATTTTTTATCTAAATAATTTCAAATAAATACTCAAATGTCTGATTGTCACCTTGACTTATGACTTCAAAGCAAGTTATCCATCAATTTGTATGAAAAAAAAAATGGTATAATCAAATGCATAGGCAACTGTATAATATTATTATGAGATGATCATACATTAATATTCATATCCATTCACTGTTTTTGAAGGCAGAGGTAACGGTGATATGATCCTCAATGAAAACAAGTTTGACACCAATGGATTACAGCGTAGAATTACTGTACAATCTTCGGATAATTTTCTAACATATATGAAGAAGTCCGCTTACGTCACAGGACAAAGTCACAGGAATAGTATGAAGGAAGGCAAGAATATTTTATAAATATATCCACAATGCCTCCACGGTTTGATTTCATATGTTTGGAATGTATGGGGATCCAAAAACATGTAATCAGGTACCAATAGGTAAGACAACTTGGTTTTGCATAACAGGTCCCCTTTGAGAGGTGCAATCCTTCACTAGATTGGCGTGTACTATCAAGTTTGCACGTGTTTTAATACACACAACATTTAGTAGATCAGGCTCGTAAGCCTGATCCACTAAATTACACAAAAGGATGAACAGGTGCACATTAATGTGGATCAATGTTTGTTTCTAAAAGAATCATGTTAACTTGAACATGGTGTAAAAGCTGTTTAATGAATGAATATCAAGTACATATAGTAGATCCCCTTCTTGTTTGACTGTCTTCAGCTGCGTTTCCATTATACTTAGAATTGTGCAAAACCTAAATATCGCAATAAGAAACTGGTAAAGGGAACACACATATTTCGAAAAACCTCTTAAATATCGCTAAAATATTTGTATGCTCTCATGAGCTGTTTTTTTAGACGTTTTGATATTGAAATGTGTTGCAAAAGCATGATGGAAACACTTTTTTCACATTTACAGGGCACCTAAACACTCATTTCCAATTAGTCGGCCGTGGGGAGCAAGGCGGCACCTTCCCGGCAATAGAGGCCGACCCGCAGGTTCAGAGAGACCCACATGCCTGAACAATTTCGAGGTGGCCCTTGAATCCACCCACATAGCGATTCCGCAAAGTGGAGTCTCGCAGGAGAAGATTTCACAAGAATTACGGCTCATGACGCAAAACACTCTTCAAAAGGAAACCGCTACAAGTCACAGAAGTACTTTGTTGAAATTTTTGAAATATCGCTTCTTTTTTGCAAAAACATGAAATGGAAATGCAGCTTTTGCTCATGCAAAAGTAAATACCATTAATATCCATTAAAATGTATTATATTTATCTGTTATGAATCGAAATTAATCCACGGCAACCCTTTGATTAATCTGATTAAAGATTTGAATTGTTTGATAGCAATACTATTTAATGTCTTTAATACTTATTTAAGATGTTGTAATGAGTGTATGTGTATCTATTCAATCCCTTCTAGTGTATTTATTTTTTTTGTAAATACTTTTTTACGTTTAAAACTGCAGTTGCAATTTAATTTAATTTAATTTTATTTTATTTTATAGAACGTAGTTTGGATCTGTAACTAGAATACAGCCCAAAACATGTGTCTCCTCGAGCTAAATTGAACTCTGTCTCTGCATGATTCCTTGCTTCTTGTCTGATTATTAGATGTCATCAGTGTTTGAACCTGACAATGCACAGCAAACACGAGTGAAAACTGTGATCACCAGCAGGCAGTTCTCTGTACTCTTGCAGGAGGAAATACTTTTGCAGAAATAAAGAGTCCATTAATAAAATGTTATGGAAATAATGTGTTTTAGGTCCTCCAAGGAACTTTATTGCTGTAACAGCAACATTAAAACTGCTCACATTGTGAGTCTTTAATCACATACTTTCCTGGGAGCAAACGTCTTACGGTATTTGTCGTTCAGGATTATGATTAAAAAAATGTTTAGCCTTCTTTTTTTACTTCTGACTCTCCTTTTAATTCTTGAACCTTGACCTCATAATTTTGTAACAAAGCAAAATTTGGCAGCAGCATAAAAAACAAGTGTGGTGGTGGTTCTGTAAATATGGTCAAAATGGCATTACTACAGAAATGTATTCATTTGGATTTACCGTGTATTCATACTAAGTGGCATCTAATTATGTTCAGTGTCACAGGTGAGCTGGAGCTAATCCCAGCTGACTTTGGCCAAGAAGCAAGTACACTATGAACAAAGTGTTTATACAGTTGACAACAATCATCCCACATTTAATTTTATATTAACGATATACTGTATGCATCTTCACTCTCTCACAGATCTTCTTGTTTTTAAGCATATTATATGTATTTTGATACATCTGCTTTTACTAATACATAATAATTAGGGTGTCATGTCTGTGATTATGTTTTGTTTTAGTCATGTTCGGATTTGGTTTTGGACTTTTTGTGCACTTTTATTTGTCACCATAGCAACCATTAGTTTCACCTGGTTCACATTGTCATGTCACGCACCTGTTCACAGTTAGAGTCACACACCTGTTTTCACTGATCATGTCACTATATAAGCTTTTCTGTTTCTGTTGTTCATCCTGGCGACATCACATTCACTCCTGCCACTCTGTTCACGCTCATGATCCATGCTGTTCTTTTTCATGTCCTGTTCTCATGCCAAGTAAGTTTTTGTTATTGTTCATAGTTTTTTTGCCTTTGTGCTAGTGTTTTGTTTTCATAGTCTAGTTTTGTACTTCCGCCATTGTGCGCGCCTTTTGTTTTCATAGTCAAGTTTTTTTCCTCCGCTGTGAGCGCTTTCTGTTTATCCCCTTTTTGAGTTAATATATTAAACATGTCCTCACCTGCACGTCGTGTCCAGTCAAGTTGCTTTGCACCTCGGAAAAACAATCCACGCCAAGGACCAAGTCGTGACATAGGGCAGTCAAAAATAGGGTAATTCATATGATTATTCACAAAAATTAATGAATGTATATACCAAACTACGGGCAGCGGGCCATTTGCCGCCCGCCAGTGTCTTTAATTTGGCCCGCGAGATGTCATGAGTTCAATAAAGAATCGCACGGCGGAGGACTTTCATATTCATCTTAAATACCAAGCGGTGTCTGAATGCTACAGATTTGCTGACATATGGACAATGTAAGTAAATCAGATCAGTGACATTTAAATGTTGTTTAAAACAATAGCAAAGCATTTACTTATATGACAAAAACCAAACAACCTTCCCTATTCATGGTGGAAAATGGAAAAAAAAAAATGCAACTACCATAAAGGTCGCATGGTCACACATAACACAACCTGCTCACTGAACTTTGTGCATACCGTATTTCCTTGAATTGGCGCCGGGAATATAGTATTCGCCTGCCTAGAATTACAGCCGGGTCAAACTCGTTTCGCAAAATAATTAGCGCATGCTTGGCACTTCCGCCGGGTCAAATATGAGTCATTAAATGACTCCCGCCTCCAGGTGGTAGAGGGCGCTAGTGATCCTTCTTGCGACTACCAGTACTGCAGGAGACAGGTACTGCAGAAGAAGACAACAAGCAGCAAGCATGCAGCAATTGTTTGCTTGCACTTTTAACATGGAGGATTACATATCTAAAATAAAACCGTTTTCTAAACTGGACTTTCAATCGAAGCAGGAGGTAATAATTAAAGGAATATCTCCAGAGACTTTTAAAATTGAAGAAAGATGAGAAAGACTGCCTTTGATCAGAAGCAGCTGCACATGGACCCATCTACAAGTAAAGGTAAGATCATAATAACGTTTTTTTTATTAAATGTGTTTTTCATGATAAGGTATGCGCCGGAGTGAGAAGAGGTTTTAAAATAATTAGAGCATGCTTGCTCATTCCGCATGGTTTTGGTAACCGCAGGAGTGAGAAGAGGTTTTAAATTAATTAGCGCCCCTGCGGCTATTCAAGGAAATACGGTATTATAAAAAATGTCCATACACCATAAAACATTTTATAAATTACACCCATTGAAATCCATTAGAGTGCATGATGGGAAAATTTAAAACACTCTCTCCACACTTATCCATGTTTGGTGCATTTTAGCTGATTGATATTTCTGATTGATTACACACGTTTAAGAAGGTCGGTCGCGGAAGTAAACAAGGAGTTGAATTTTCACATACTCAGTATCGAATTATGTTAATTATAAATCTATTATATGAATATAACATGTACACATAAAATATATATATATATATATATATATATATATATATATATATATATATATATATATATATATATATATATATATATATATATATATATACAGTATATATATATATATATGTATATATTTACTTTACATGCAGTCGTCTTTCGGCCCCCAGCTACAATTTTTTTAGCCCAATGCTGCCCCAAATCAAAAGGTTTGGACGCCTCTGGTATTTACGCAGATTAATCATGCTCCTTTACCTTAACTGCGAATGGTTGCCTGAAAAGCGGAGAACGTTGTTATACGGTCAATGATCAGGTCAATGAGTGAAGAGACTCCGACTTCAAAATAATACCCGACAGTACTTAAGATAAAACTGTTACCAAGTTTTCAACAATCAAATGCAGCGCATTCAAGGAAAATATTAAAACAATTTTCCTGTTTGACATTCTGACCAAAAAATGTATTCATTTTCAATCATTTGGGATTATTGCAAGTCAATTTAAGTTATGCAATTGAGTAAGAACCTGTGAATAATCATGATGAATCCAAATTCAAGTATGGGAATAATCTGATTTTAAAAATGTATCACTTGACAGCACTAATAATAATGCTTCTGGTTAATATATAGTGTGGAACCCCCTTATCCCAACGACCCCACTGATGTCGACATACCGTACTGTAGGGTCACTGTGTTGTGGACATGTTTTGCTTACACACTTTCTTGTGATCTCAATAGACATAAAGAGAGTAAACGGGATGATTGGACATTGTTGAAATTGGTTTTCTCCATTTGTGCATGTTTTTATTTTGTTTCTTCTGATTGTGTACGATATTGTAAATACAGGAGTATTGAATAAGTTTTAAATAATAAATTAATTCAAGCTATGCACAATTATTGTGATTTCCTTATAACACTATGCACAGCCGTTAAGGTTAGCTGGTAGTAATTCAACAATCCAACAAAACATCATAGAAAAGAGGCTAATGGGCCAAAGAAAAATCAATGAAAGCCAATTTTCTTTCCTCGCTTTTGTTAACGCTGCAAAGTAGGGAGGTCTTGCTATATTTCTCAGTGAATTAATTCATCTTAGGTTGGATTTACACGACATGGTTGTGTGTCGTGACAGGATTTCTCCAAAATACATTCTCTATCATAGGAGTGCAAATATAAAGTACTATAAGCAGTGATATTGGATATGGTTCACTTGAAAATACATGAAATATAAGTAAAAAAAACGATATGGGCAATAAGTGGGGTGCTCACAGTGTTGTGAGTGACAGATGAAATCACTTCACTAATCTGGTTAAGTGAGGATTCACCTGAAGAAGGCGAGCAATATGAGAGTCTTGACAACACTGTGGGAATTACTTTACATTCAAGCATACCCCTTATCATGCATCCTCCTTATCTTGGTGCTACAAGGGCCAACAGGCAGAAAAAAAATATCCTGTCACCTGTCATGGTGGGATACGCTAGCTTGTGTATTACTCAAGGTATGTTTAGATTGAACTACTGTACACACTTGCGGTTTAGCAGCAATCAGAAGAAGCACGGACCTTACAAACTCCAGTATTTGTTCAATGAAATTGTATTACTGGAAAATTATTAACTAAAGTTAAAGTTAAAGTACCACTGATAGTGACACACAGACTAGGTGTGGTGAAATTACCCTCTGCATTTGACCCATCCCCTTGTTCCACCCCCTGGGAGGTGAGGGGAGCAGTGAGCAGCAGCAGTGGCCGCGCTCTGGAATAATTTTGGTGATTTAACCCCCAATTCCAACCCTTGATGCTGAGTGCCAAGCAGGTAGGTAATGGGTCTCATGTTTATAGTCTTTGGTATGACTCGGCCGGGGTTTGAACTCACGGCCTACCGATCTCAGAGCGGACACTCTAACCTTAATGACCTATTATCCTAAATTTGTAGCTTTTGTGTTGCGGTTGCACAATTTGCATTGCTTCCGGTAGGAGTAAGTTAAATGTTTTGGTCCAATCAGATTTTCCAGCGCCCCCCGCGACCCCGAAGGGAATAAGCGGTAGAAAATGGATGGATGGATGGATAGATAGATTTGAGTTAATATGTGTTTGTTACATCAGTGTAATCTGCCAAAGGCCTGCAGAATAAGGAGTGCAGGTTGATGTCACTTAAGGCTGGTATATACTCTCAAGTCACGTACTTGCGTCCCTTTTACGGCGTCTTGGTTCCTTACAGCTCTTCTGCGGAGGCTGGCTTGTGACTTGCAATTCCCTTCCAAAACCCTAAGGGGCAGTGTTTTCTGTGTGAGCAACTACAACTCTTGTTGACTATCTTCAAGGGAGAGCGAGCACTACCTGTGTGTAGTAGTGGTTGTAAACTTGTAAAGGATGGCTTCTAATGTTGGAGCAGGAACTATCCATCCATCCATTTTCTACCGCTTGTCCCTTTTGGGGTCGCGGGGGGTGCTGAAGCCTATCTCAGCTGCATTTGGGCGGTAGGCTGGGTACACCCTGGACAAGTCGCCACCTCATCGCAGGGCCAACATAGATAGACAGACAACATTCACACTCACATTGTTGCCAATCCTAATTCCTTTTTAAGCAACGGTCAATTTTCATTTTCACATTGCTTCGAAACCAGAGACATCACATGGACAAAGATAAGACCTTCTGGAGGAAAGTTCTGTGATCAGATGAAACAAAAATTTAGCTGTCTGGCCTTTAATCCCAGGAACAGTAGTATTATGCTCTGGGCCTGTTTTGCTGCCAATGGAACTGGTGCTTTACAGAGAGTAAATAGGACAATGAAAAAGGAGGATTACCTCCAAATTCTTCAGGACAACCTAAAATCATCAGCCCGGAGGTTGGGTCTTGGGCGCAGTTGAGTGTTTCAACAGGAGAATGACCCCAAACACACATCAAAAGTGGTAAAGGAAATTCTGAATCAGGCTACAATTGAGGTTTTGGAATGGCCTTCCCAAAGTCCTGACTTAAACGTGTGGACAATGCTGAAGAAACAAGTACATGTCAGAAAACCAACAAATTTAGCTGAACTGCACCAATTTTGTCAAGAGGAGTGGTCAAAAATTCAACCAGAAGCTTGCCAGAAGCTTGTGGATGGCTACCAAAAGTGCCTTATTGCAGTGAAACTTGCCAAGGGACATGCAACCAAATATTAACATTGCTGTATGTATACTTTTGACCCAGCAGATTTGGTCACATTTTCAGTAGACCCATAATAAATTCATAAAAGAACCAAACTTCATGAATGTTTTTTGTGACCAACAAGTATGTGCTCCAATCTTTCTATCACAAAAAAAATAAGAGTTGTAGAAATTATTGGAAACTCAAGACAGCCATGACATTATGTTCTTTACAAGACTGTAACTATTGTAACAACCTGCTGGTGTTAATGTGTATGCTCATCTGTTATTTGTTAGAGGATAAATTGCAGAGTATTTTAGGAATGGTTGAAAGGACAGTGTTTTATGTGGGAGATAGGTAGTGTCACCGAACACCTCCTCTGTTCAGGGATGGTAATTCCACTTTGACATAGATAGTTTCCCTCACTCCTCTTTCGCACCATCGTCCTCCCTGTCCAGAATCTGTACATTTTTGTTCTCAAATGAGTGCTCTTTCTCCCGGAGGTGCCAGTAGACAGCTGAGTCTTGGCCACCTATCTCCCAAATACAACACTGTCCTTTCAACCATTCCTATAAGACTTTTTAATTTAGCTTCCAACAAATAACAGGAGTTAGAAACATTCTGGTCACAGAACGTGACCAGAATGCCATTTGTTAACAACTGAATGGAATGTTAATGTGGGGGATTCTGCCTATTTTGGACTGGTAGTAGTCCGTTCACAGCGATCGCTCTGCCACACAATGCTAACGAGGGGAAATTACATTTCAAGGACTGTCGTTGGCTTTGACAGTTAGAATTGCTCATTTGCATCAAAACAGTTGTTTTTTTCACTATGATAAGGCGAAACCGTCTTTACCCAGGCACGCCCTCCTGGTTTTGGAGTATAAATATTTGGGGTTTTTGCACTAGTCGCTAGACTAGATCTGACAAATCTAAGTCTAAAACTAGATCTGACCAATCTAAGTCTATGAGCATGAACTGATGAAGCCTACTTGGTAGTAAGACAAACCAAACAGTCCCGTTGCGATCTATTTAATGCCCTGAGATTACAATGGCCTGGATGAACAAGAACACTCATAGACAAGCCCCTTTAAGTCATCAAGCAACTATAAAAATTATGAAAGGTTGTTGTTGAATAGACAATGTGTCTGATATGTTTATCTGATCATCCGAAAGGGGTTGAAACGTACGTGTAGGATGCAAAATTCTCTGTCGATGGTCTTTGCAGTGCGAGCACCCCGTGTGTATTATGTATTATGATGATAGTATATATCTGATAGTACATATCTGTATCATGAATCAATTTAAGTGGACCCCGACTCAAACAAGTTGAAAAACTTATTCGGGTGTTACCATTTAGTGGTCAATTGTACGGAATATGTACTTCACTGTGCAACCTACTAATAAAAGTCTCAATCAATCAATCAATCAAGTGTGGAATTGTGTCAGTTTGATCGTCCTTTTCAAACATTTTAAATAAAACGCAAAATAGTGCTCCTAAAACGGTAATATGTGTTGATAAATCATATTGCGGGTGCTGTATAAAAATGTTTGCAAATTTTGAAGATCAGCATACATTTTGCAGAAACAAAACTGATTGCATGACTTTTTCTGCTGACTTAACAGACGCACGCTTTGTGTGTGCTATCAAGTTTGCACGTGTTACACACACAACTTTAGTAAATCAGGCCCATTGTCAATAATTTATGAGAATAGTTTAAAACTACAGAAGGCATTTTGTGAAGCGCATTGAAATATGTGAGAAATTTCAAGTCAGTACAACTTATGGTGCAACTTTGATGTTTAATACCAAAGTCAAAGTCAAAGTCAAAGTCAGCTTTATTGTCAAACAACTGTTTGTACAGGACATACAGGTGGACGAAATTACGTTCCTCTCACAACCACGGTGTCTATAAATATAAAGTGTAAAAGAAGAATAAAAAAAGACAACAATTTAAACAGTCGCATGAGGGGGGGGGGAAAATATACAGGGGAAGAAGATATTACCAGAATATCTATAATATCTATCTATTGTATATACAGTATTGCAACGTAAGTATTCAAGTATTTAGATGGGAGTGCAAAGTGCAATGTAAACAGTGTAAACAGTTAAAACCAGTACCAGCATGAGGAAAACAATAGCACAGGTAACACAGTAAAGGTGCATATTTTACAAAATGCTAACCTTTTTGTGTCAGTGGCACCGGAGAAGAGTTCTCTTCCACAAACAAATACATGACGTCATGTGAAAAATGTAGGACACATGCTTCAACTCAGTAAAAAGAGGAAAAAATGATTAGCCACATATATTTATTTTATAAAAAGAGAGACAGCGAGACGTCATTTTGATGTTCAACTCCACAAAGCAGGCTGCTGCAAGTTCTGAGGCCATCATGTTACACTGCCTATACACGTTCCCTCGACTTGTCTTTGATACGTTTAAAAAGAAGCCTGATCTGTTGCTTGTCATTTTTCAGAATTAATGTCACTTTGTGGATGCATGGCGGGTCGTTACATCTAAGGCCAGGATGGAAAGTAGAAGAGAAAATGACTTGTAGAATAGAAAAGAACGTATTATCACGTATAAAAATGACGCAAGATGACCACTCACTCAGCTATTAAAATATGTTGGTATTACTGTAGTGATCGATCACAAACCGTGAGAGCTGGGTGCACTTTTAATCCAAGAGATAGTACGCTGAATATTTGAGAAAACATTTCTGTTGCAGTCATGCACACAGTTCAGGAGATGTAACCTACTGCAGCTGCCAGGATTACAACCACAGATGAGCAATGTTCCCCTAAGTTTTTATGTGTCGGAGCATACACAAAAACTCCCTAGAATTCCTTGGAGCACATTAGGCGTAAAAACTTGTATCACGGCAATGCCAAACCGGAGAAAATAAGTTATGGTTTATGAAAAATGTTTTTAAAATATAAAATGCTTGAATTTACAGGAGCTTTTCTAGAAATGTGCGGAAAAAGTTGGGCTGTTTTTAACCTTGAATCAACTTGTAATTTTATGAATTTGTGATCAGTGGGCCCCCATTCAGCAATAAGTTCCTAAATTTTCCTCTTATCTTTCTTCCTAGGTGATTTCCTAAGAGGAGTCCATTCAAATTCATGACGTGCTCTTAAACGCCCAAATTGTTCCCACCTGCTG
The DNA here is from genome assembly GCF_033978785.1 of Entelurus aequoreus. NCBI lineage: Eukaryota > Metazoa > Chordata > Actinopteri > Syngnathiformes > Syngnathidae > Entelurus > Entelurus aequoreus. The sequence goes on along the minus strand of NC_084732.1, from coordinate 37,369,843 downwards.
TTCTTAAATTGCTGAATGCCAAATGGGTAGCGTGTGCGTGTCTATCATAGTTTGCATATAAACACGCCCTTATTTCCCCAATATGCATATGTAAACACCCTTAATTCCGTAATTTGCATAGATAAACGCCCTCAATTCCCCATATAAGGGCACATTTCCGGCGGAAAAGCCGAACATCAGACACACGGAGAAAACACAAACAGATTACAGAAGATAAATTTGTATTATCCCGCGGGGGGAATACATAATGTCAAAACGTACGTTTAAGAAAGGGGGGAATGCTGAGGTAGCCTAAAGCATTCAAATAAATATTCGTCACTTCGGACAAATAGGTCTACAAGGTCGTGAAATATGTGCTCCCTCCCCAGGGCACGATCTGCGGCATCTTGCAATAGCAGCAAAAGCATTGCCATTGTGTGTGTGTATGTGTGTGTGTGTGTGTGTGTGTGTGTGTGTGTGTGTGTGTGTGTGTGTGTGTGTGTGTGTGTGTGTGTGTGTGTGTGTGCGTGTACACACACAGTATTTTAAAATGTCTATATATTGCTCATTTTGCTATATGTCTGTCTGTCTGTCTGTCTTATCTATATCCATATCCATCTCTATCTATCTATCTATCTATCTATCTATCTATCTATCTATCTATCTATCTATCTATCTATCTATCTATCTATCTATCTATCTATCTATCTATCTATCTATCTATCTATCTATCTATCTATCTATCTATCTATCTATCTATCTATTTATTTATCTATCTATCTAACTATCTATCTCTATATCTCTCTATATATATCTCTATCTATCTCTATCTATGTATCTATCTATATATCTATCCATCTATCTATCCATCCATATATATATATATATATATATATATATATATATATATATATATATATATATATATGTATTTTTATATATATATATATATATATATATATATATATATATATATATATATATATATATATATATATATATATATATATATATATATATATATGATATTAATTTAACATTAGACAATAGAAGTAAGGGAACTTGTCACACTTAAGAACAAATAGGTCACCCTAAGAGTGCTCTGGAGCACTCATAGATTTTGTTCTTACCTACGAACAAATCCTAGCTAAGAAAACATTGGTGAATACAAAAATCCCCTTAAAAACTTCATAAATGGGCCTAACTACAAAATGTGTTCTTTAGAACGGTTGCTGAATGGGGCCCTATGTTTTCAGAGTTCCTCGTAAACGTTATCTCAAAAAGTACAGGATTTCAACTACATACAACTACAAAACAAACACTGTATTGATGTTTTACTCATTTTATATGAAACAGACTTGAAGGGAGACACTAGATGGCAGTAAAAATAAACATTTAAAGCTCTTTGTCATTGTTTTAATTAATTATAACTCATTAGAGTAATGATTACTTATAATTACAGAAAGAAACACCACCAAAGGCTTCCTTATCGTCTGTTGTCTGCTTTGTCATCCATATGTTGCAGACATTCTCCATACAGTTAAGGCTTGAAAAGTGTTTGTCCATCTTAAACATTCATCTAAGTTCTAACACAATGACCCCCGCACATTAAGAGCATCTGTGAACTGTTGAACAATCTACAGCTGTAATTGTTGTTGGTAAACGAGAGACGATGAGAGATTATCATCATACTTCAAACATCTCGATCATGTAAATGCTGCCTTTTTGCTCGGTCAGCATTGCAATTGAAAAACTGTTGTTTTGTATTGCCTAATCCTGGAAAAATTACGACTATATAAATATATACATAAATGTAAACTGGGGAGTAAATATTTGTATACTGTGTTACCCAGAAGGCTTAGCGCTGTAGACAGGAACCGGAAGTAGGCCTGAGCTACACGGGAGGACAACAGTTGTGCAGTTTGAGCAATAAAGAGTGTTAAATATTGTTCCATGTTGCTGTTTCTGCTTCGTCTACACGAGAAACAAACCTACATTTTGATTAGAAAGTTGACATTCGCATTTGAATGCCGCTTAGAGACAATTTGTGTTAGCAAATATAAAGCTGATTGGCTAAAATCTGCGGGAAAATTGCCAGCATCGGATAAATTGCACCTGTCATTCAAAGAGTTGAATACCAAAATGTTGCTCTATAAATTGTGTTTGGGTATTTTTACACTTAAGATTTTATTTACACTTTGGGTTGTATTGTATTTTATGGCGTTGCATACATTAAGAGGATCTGTGAGCACCTTACAGGGAAGATTGCAGATGAGTATTTCTCTATGTCAATTTGCTGTCGATCTTCCAGAATGGAAACAATTATATTTTTCTACGTTTGTAAAAAAAATATATTGTCAGGTATGTATCACACACTACAATATTTATGTATAGTAAATGTATAAATGTATAGGGGCGGCGTGGCGAAGTTGGTAGAGTGGCCGTGCCAGCAATCGTAGTGTTGCTGGTTACCGGGGTTCAATCCCCACCTTCTACCATCCTAGTCACGTCCGTTGTGTCCTTGGGCAAGACACTTCACCCTTGCCCCTGATGGCTGCTGATTAGCGCCTTGCATGGCAGCTCCCGCCATCAGTGTGTGAATGAATGGGTGAATGTGGAAATACTGTCAAAGTGCTTTGAGTACCTTGAAGGTAGAAAAGCGCTATACAAGTATAACCCATTTATCATTATTTATAATGTAGATGTTTACCTTGCATGGGGGCCACAAGGTTAAGAATTCTACTATACCTCAAGTGTATCCAATAAAAAGACCAAATTAATCTTTTTGAACTATGCATCACGTACTGCCTATCATATGATAGGGATTTTTTAATTTTTTTTATCAGTCTAAAGGCAACTGAGCCTCCCACGTCCTCCAGCTACCACATTGTGCTGATTGTATGCTATTATCGGAATAAAACCCCTACGGAATGGATAGTTGATGCTAAAATGTGCAGGATGTCAATTACGCCCTTAAGTTATTTGATAAAGAAAACCTACAAAAAGAGATTGTGTATAGCGCAACACTCACACCAAACCAGCTGAATAACCTCGTATATGGTCTTACCATTTCCAGTCAAAGGAAAGTGACTGTATGGGGAAATTATAAAATCCAGTCCCATCTTTCTCTGAATTGCTACTGAGTGATAGACTTGGCAGCTTTTCTAGTTCTGTGTGAACCATACGTTGTCCTTGGATTCATATTGTGGTGAGATTAGGGCATACATATGTGTTGGATTTATTATGTGTATTTGTTATGTCTATATGTATTTATGGCGGACTTACCTGGGACTTTAAGATGGGCGGGGCTACCACTGACAGGTGACCATGTACGTAGCTTTAAAAATGGCGTCATTGTTTCGTTTGTAAAAAACAGCGTGCTTCGCCACCAGCATACCCCACTGGTAAACTCATTTTGTTATATCCGCTTTTCTTTGTTAGATCAGCTGAATTGTTTATATTCCATGCTTGCCCGCTTCCTTGCTTTTCTGTTTGCTGTATGTCTGCTATGTCCGCAGCGCTTGTTGTGCGGCTGACTTGCTGCGTCACAACCAGCGCAAACACTCACTGTTTAGTTTTTAAACAACGTTGGCAAAATTAAAAGTAATGTGCGGATTGAAATCTGTTGGATTATATTGTTGTCACGTTGTGTGTGTCCGGCTGCGTTTGAGAGTTCGAAGGTTTGAGTTAAAAATACCGGCACCGGCACTTTACTTCCTGGTTTGGCTGATGGGATTTGTAGTTCTTTGTGTAGTTCTGCTCATATGTTTAATGTGTGCCTTTTTAGTATGTTTGTCCATGACATTATGGTGACATTATAAATAATTCTGATTACATTTAAAACATTATATGACATAAATTAATGGTGATAATAAAATGTAATGTTAAAATTAATAAGTTAGGATAAAATCACAGTGATTGATAATATGTCATATCATGGTTGACAACATTATGGTTCAGTTGATGAATTCATGTCTATTATTTACATTATGATGATTCAAGATAGATACATTGTTTTGTTATGTTCATGTTTTGATGATTCAAGATAGATACATTGTTTTATGTTCATGTTTTCTTGTAGGTTATTACCTGCTAATGCTGCTAATGCTGCTAATGCTGCTGCTACTGCTACTACTGCTGCAGCTGCTGCTACTGTTGCTACTACTGCTGCTGCTACTAAATAAAACAAGCAAAGAATGCAAAGCGAGTAATTCCTTTTATGCTGAGTGACGAGCCCTATTCAGAAGGCCAATACGGAAAAAACTGAACAATATGAGACGTACCGTACATACATTAATGTAGGTCTGACATTGGTAAAAAGTATTTAGTGAATAGTTTATACACAGTGATGAATCCAGATTAAACTTTCAGGTTTATTGAAATCAGGCAATGAGATTTGGTAGGGTGGTAGATACTTTACTGATTGTGGAAGAAATTCTAAGACCTGCATACAAGCCGTAGCACTTTTTAAGAGCAAATTGACAACAGAAGTCATCACACATGGAGCACGTCTAAAACCATGCTCATCATTAGAGATGAAAACGTAATACTGTACTTTTATAGTCTGTTGGTACTACTGATTCTTTTAAAATCAAATGGTGCCATATTTTGAAACCTTTGTTGCACTTGATGTCACGTCCTGTTGCACACTCCGCACGTGCTTAAGCACGTGGCCAGAAGTAAGCAGTCAAGCACTCAAAGTGGACTCAGCTGCACTGCTTCTAAGTAATGTTGCAATTTTCCATGCCAACAAAGCAAGAAAAAAGGCGCTCAGAAGTGCAGTAATGCTCTACCTAATACTTGATAATCCGATGCTAATTTACATTGGATTTGCCATAGACATGCTCCTAATTAGCATAAGCAATTTTACATGGCAATTTCAACACCTTCAAACTACAACTAAGATGCACATTACAATCAAATAGCTAGTGTAAAATAAATACAATACTTACAGTTAAACATCTGTAGGACGCAACAAAAGAAAAGCCTGGCAAATTGAACTTAATGGCAAAGACTACTTCTTGGCTAAGGCAACACACTGTAGCCTATATCAGGGGTTCTTAACCTTTTTGACCTCAGGGCCCAACTTTTCCACTAAAGAGGGAGCCGGGCCCACTCAAATATAACACTGAATTAGGAATCTTACTCTTGATTTCAATCGTCTTCAATAATTATATCTAACCCAGTGGTTCTTATACTTTTTTCACCAAGTACCACCTCAGAAAAAACAAGTATATTTATTATTTTTGGCCCCTGAACAGTAACGCTGTGTTTGAATATTTAATTAAGTGATTATTTGGTGTACCAATAGGTAGAGCTTGTGTACCACTAGTGGTACAATTCTAACCTAATTACAGTTTGACAGGATAAACCTTGTCAAATGATATGAAACCATGTGTTAATCACAAAGATTCTTATCAAGGCTCAGGTCAGGCTGATATCAAAATTAAATACTAATCAAATATACTGCAAAAGAAGGCACCAATGAAAAACAATTAAATAAATGCATGTACATACAAATATGCAGTGCTAAAATAAATACATTTTGACTACCTTTTTTTCGGACTATAAGTCGCTCCGGAGTATAAGTCGCACCGGCCGAAAATGCATAATAAAGAAGGAAAAAAACATATATAAGTCGCACTGGAGTATAAGTCGCAATTTTTGGGGAAATGTATTTGATAAAACCCAACACCAAGAATAGACATTTGAAAGGCAATTTAAAATAAATAAAGAATAGTGAACAACAGGCTGAATAAGTGTGTTATATGACGCATTAATAACCAACTGATAACGTGCCTGGTATGTTAACGTAACATATTATGGTAAGAGTCATTCAAATAACTAACATATAGAACATGCTAAACGTTTACCAAACAATCTGTCACTCCTAATCGCTAAATCCGATGAAATCTTATACGTCTAGTCTCTTACGTGAATGAGCTAAATAATATTATTTTATATATAAGCGGTAGAAAATGGATGGATGGACGGTAATGTGTTAATAATTTCACACATAAGTCGCTCATGAGTATAATTTGCACCCCCGGCCAAACTTTGAAAAAAACTGCGACTTATAGTCCGAAAAATACGGTAATAGTATTTATGTTTCTTAAATAAACTGCCAACAAAATATAGGTGCAAATGAAAATACAGCTGCACCACTTTAGTCATATTTTTTGCAGTAAAGAAACTTCTCTATGACTTTAGCTCAATACTTTTTTTGTTTGTTTGAAATTGTCATTTCTGCCGCACGTGGTGGAAAAGTGTATTACAACTGAGTAACCTTGCGGCCCATACGGACTACAGCAGAGAAACAGAGAAACTGCTTGCCCAACAATGGGCAAGCATTGCCCTATGGTTAAGAAACACTGGCCTATAAAATACTGCCATCTAATGTCTCGGAATAACAACTGCATGCAAATGCTACTGTATAGTACAATACAGTACAGTATTTGCAAATGAGACACGCAAGCAAACGCACACACACATATATATATATATATATATATATATATATATATATATATATATATATATATATATATATATACATATACATACATACATACATATATATACATACTGTATATATAGACCATATATATATATATATATATATATACATATATATATATATATATATATATACAGTGTATATACACTACCGTTCAAAAGTTTGGGGTCACATTGAAATGTCCTTATTTTTGAAGGAAAAGCACTGTACTTTGCAATGAAGATAACTTTAAACTAGTCTTAACTTTAAAGAAATACACTCTATATATTGCTAATGTGGTAAATGACTATTCTAGCTGCAAATGTCTGGTTTTTGGTGCAATATCTACATAGGTGTATAGGGGCACATTTCCAGCAACTCCAGTGTTCTAATGGTACAATGTGTTTGCTCATTGGCTCAGAAGGCTAATTGATGATTAGAAAACCCTTGTGCAATCATGTTCACACATCTGAAAACAGTTTAGCTCGTTACAGAAGCTACAAAACTGACCTTCCTTTGAGCAGATTGAGTTTCTGGAGCATCACATTTGTGGGGTCAATTGAACGCTCAAAATGGCCAGAAAAAGAGAACTTTCATCTGAAACTCGACAGTCTGTTCTTGTTCTTAGAAATAAAGGCTATTCCACAAAATTGTTTGGGTGACCCCAAACTTTTGAACGGTAGTGTATATATATATATATATATATATATATATATATATATATATATATATATGTATGTATGTATGTATGTATGTATGTATGTATGTATGTATGTATGTATGTATGTATGTATGTATGTATGTATGTATGTATGTATGTATGTATGTATATGTATATATATGTATATATATGTATATATATATATATATATATATATATATATATATATATATATATATATATATATCAGTGACGTGCGGTCACTAGAGGCAGGGGAGGCGGTGCCTCACCTGCCATCATGGAAAGAAAAAAAATGTAAAAAGAAAAAAAAAAAATTAAATTGTTTTATGTATTCAGTGATTATACTATAAAGTTATTTTCCATTTAACTTCACCAGTTTTAGATTAGTTTTATTCAAAATCGCTGAATTTTTACATTTGCTGTTCAAATACTGAGAAGAGGCGGTGCGGTGATCAGCAGCCAGTTGAGGCACTTGTGCCTCAACATGGATTGCGGACTCGGCTAACTGCTGGCCTGCTGTGCAGTGAGACCGTATTGCTATATGAATTATATTATACATTTCCATAGTTTAGTTAGCTGAGGTATATAATGTACAGTGTATTTTGTCAACAACTGTATGTGTGTAACGTATTTCTTGTGCTGAGCAATCGTAAAACTGCTGCGAAGACGCACTGTGGGAGGCTCGCAGTAACCCCGCCTCCTTGTGCCGGTTAAAGCACTCCCGCCGCAGAATGCACCCTTGACGGGAGCGCCACACCAAACAAAGCCCACACCCAAACCCTCCACGTGCAAGACAGAATCCACCCAAAAAAAGTCACTTAACAAGAAGCCAAAAAGTGCAAAAACAACAATGCTCGCACCAGAGGAGCTGTGAACAGGGACACAACATTAGGTACACCTGCAGACTGCAGCACGGATTTCATATTTCATTCATTCACAACTCCTCCAACACGAACACCACTGTTCCCGCACTTATAAGTAAAGGTAAGATCATAATAACGTTTTTTTTTATAAAATATGCTTTTTTGTGTGCATGCTACAGTTTGTATGTGTAAAGTTAAAGTTAAGTTAAAGTACCAATGATTGTCACACACACACTAGGTGTGGTGAAATTTGTCCTCTGCATTTGACCCATCCCTTGATCACCCCCTGGGAGGTGAGGGGAGCAGTGGGCAGCAGCGGCACCGCGCCCAGGAATCATTTTTTGTGATTTAACCCCCAATTCCAACCCTTGATGCTGAGTGCCAAGCAGGGAAGAATGCTGGTATGAGCTTTTAAACATAACCCGTTAACTGCTGCCAATCAAATGGTGAATAAGATACTCTTTAGGGTTCATATGTTGTAAATCTGACTGTGATGAAGTCAGTGCCTCACCAGTCATGAACTTCACCGCACGTCACTATATGTAACATATTTGAACACACACAAAAGTAACAAATGTGTACCGATTTCTAGGCACCAGGAATTAGTACCCTAACAATACAAATTTGAAATATACCCAACCTCAGCCACAACCAAATATGCTTATTCAAGTCAACTAGATTGTGCACTGTTTATATTTTCAATAATTAGTGACATTTGGAGAATTGTTGGGTTCAATTTGTTGAGCAACTTACAAAATCAAACTCTACAAACAAAATCGGGGTTAGGTCCACAAAAAGCCTAAAGCAGACACTGGTCAACCCAACCGCTGTGTAAAATGTTTTGACTCACACACAAGTTGCTCCTTTGTAATCACGTCATGTGTGTTATGGATACGTGATGTTAGAGATGGTGAAGAGGCAGGTGGTGACATCATAGCTCTTGATGCGTGTGCCTTCGTGTGACTGATGTTTGGATATACTGCAAACTAATCATCAGGACCCTCGTGTGGATGTTGGCAGTTGCAAAGGTCACTCATGATTATGTCATTGCTGCTCAAAAGAGGTTGCAGAGAAAACTACTGGATATGAACATCGACAGCTGTCTTCCAAGCAATAGATTAGCTCGACACAGAGCTTTGACTCCTGTCTGCCTGTAATGTCTTGATGGAGTTGGAGCAAACATATGGAAAGATGTGAATGACAAGGCCAACATGAACACTGTACTGCAAGGCTTGCTGTAAGCAGCCTTAACAGGTGATGGCAATGCTGCTGAGCCTCATTAACCTTTAACCCTGTAGGGCTAGTGGCCTAGTGGTTAGAGTGTCCGCCCTGAGATCGGTAGGTTGTGAGTTCAAACCCCGGCCGGGTCATACCAAAGACTATAAAAATGGGACCCATTACCTCCCTGCTTGGCACTCAGCATCAAGGGTTGGAATTGGGGGTTAAAACACCAAAAATGATTCCCGGGCGCGGCTACGCTGCTGCCCACTGCTCCCCTCACCTCCCAGGGGGTGATCAAGGGGATGGGTCAAATGCAGAGGACAAATTTCACCACACCTAGTGTGTGTGTGACAATCATTGGTACTTTAACTTTAACTTAAAGGTTATGGATGGTCAATGCAGAGTTTTAAAATATTAGGTTATTGTGTAGTGAAAAATTACATTTTTTATGTCAAACAATGTTATTTGTGTACGGTAAATGTAATAATGTGTAAGAAAAAAATGTGTCGTCATTCTCTAATTTTTAGTTGTCTACTCAAGACTATAACAACAGTGCCTCTGTTGGTTGCAACCAATGACTGCATTTTGCCTCATTTGCCTTGAGACAAAATTAATGAACTGCACAATTTGCAGAAAAACAACGAAAAATCAAATAGGTTTGGCCAAATCCATCAAAAAGTAAAAAATGGTAATCTTACACACCTAGGTTCTACAGATTTATACATGCCAACAAACAGTTCTCCCCAAACAGGTGAGAGCTTTTCTTCCCGTCATTCACACATACCATGACCCAAGACACGCTGTGTAAAAGTGACTAAAAGATTGTCCAACCTACAACAGAGAGTGAGTATATTGCAATTATTTTGATAATGGCGACATAGACGGCATACAAAATAAATGATATGAATTTAGCTGATGAGAGAGCGTTTATTATTGTAATATTGCATGATGTTGAAACATTTTAGCTGTGTCCCGCATATTTGAGAGCGATAAGCGATAAGCGAACAAATGCACAGCCCTCCACAGTGCTGCTTCCACATCTTTAATCCTCGCCTCAATGCCAGCAAATAAAATATTTTTCTTACAAGTACCATTTTAACTTGAGGACTAGTCTTTCGGGAGATACAAAAAAGCATAGCTAACCGCTAAGCTACAGCTCTTGAATGTAAACAAATGTGGACGGATCGATACAGATGTCGACAGTAACAATACTAAGTATAGTATCAGTATATGGTCGATTCTGCAATGATTATATTGATATTTCTTATGATCACAAACACGTGTTTTGTCATTTTTGTTATTGTTTACAAACTCAGGAAAAAAGAGCCAATAGTAGTTTGTGCTTTTGTTTAATGATTGTCAATATTGACTTTAATCAAAATATTGTAGATGATAAAAGATAATAAGGAAATACATCAAACGTGATCAAAGTGAAATCATTTCATGATCCTGAAAATTATGAAAATATGAACATTGGAATTATGAAAGTATGAACATTGGTATGGCCAATACTGCCCCTCTAACTATTTGGTATTGGATTGATACCAAAATGTGTAGTATGGTCTGACATGTGAAGTATCCAAACTACAGAATAATTAAATGTTGACAGAAGTGTAGGTTGGGTGGTTGGTTAAAGTTTATTTTGAACATGTATACAATTTCAATATGATACATCATATATCTTCATTTTTCTTTACATGTCCGAAAACGTATACTATTGTTAAAGGGGCTGTTTGCAACATTTACACAGATGCCTCGAGGCCGCCGACTTTTTAATGTATTTTACACGGTATACATTATCCCGCCCTCTTACGGCTTCTTGTACGCAATGACGTAATTATGTATGTACGTAACAAATGCACGTGTGCATTAGCTTTAAGTGTTGTTAGCTAATAATAGCAATTTGGATAACTAGCTGTCATTGAATGTATAACAACAACATGACTACAAATTGTTTGTTGCTTCTCTTGGACTGCTTTTGTATGTGTGCACTCACTCCCTGCACATACATGTTGACGAGGCCGGGTGAGTGACCGCCGTGAACACCAGTCCTTTTATTCGGGCCAGTAAAAATGTTTATTCCATAATATTTGTAATTGTCAACTAACCAATTGTCAAAAAAATGTATTCTGTTAAACCACTAATGGGAACATAAGTTAGCCAGTGGTGTTCTTGTTGTATTTTTTACTTTGAAAAATGTTACTGTGAGGAAGTTGCAAACAGAACCTTTAATCAATTAAAACATAAATTATTAAAACGCTACTTAATTCTTTCACTTTAAGGTATAGTTGCAAACAAAGGTAGTTATCAGGTGCTAATTTATCCAACTCTTGAGTCTCTGTGATGGTTAAGTGTTATGGAAGGCAGACAATATCTCAAGCTTCAGATTCACCAAAGATGTATTTCAGGGCTTTCATTGTGAGAAATGCATTTTTCAGATACACTGACAGATGTTAAAACGGCACAAACAAAATGCTTTTTTTTTTATGTTAATGGCAGAAGCACACAGAGTCTCCAATAACTACCAACCACATTAAATAAATAAGCAGTTTAAATTAGCAAAACGACAACTAATCAAGCACAATCATGAATACATTTGTACAGTCAGACACAACAGTTTGATCTTATATGAAAATTGGCTACCAAGCCAGACTTTGCAAAATTGCCTCCCAGATGAGACGGCCCGCATCCTCCTATGGAAGTGATGCACATATCAAACCTGGGCTTTACATGAGCCACGTGCTGTATTTCGACTGCTTTCATAAAATCGTAGAACAGAAGAGCAGTGCTGAGGTGACGCTGAGACGTGTGTTTTAAGATCCCATCCGAAAAAAAATATACCTGAATTCTCTGGAGGCTACGTAATGAGGATGTTACATAAATGATCCACATTGATTTGGTGATGTGTTTTAATGTAAGCATGCTGTTAGTCTATAGTGAGAGGAACTTTTCTTTTCACAACAAAGAATGGGTATAATGGCACTGATTGTATATTTATACAGCAACCACCTAATCCAAATAAAAGTCTAACCTAATTACACTTAGCAGCGCTTCGAAGGCCCATGAGCAAATAAAAACAATTCCTTGTCAAAGTCATGGAGGGAAAAAAACAGAATTGTACATTTGTGGTGTGTTAGTAAGAGGCAAAGCTTATACTCTTATTCAACTTGACATTCTCATATTGATTGGAGCGAGATAAAATACCATTTCCCAAATGTCAAACTGACTATTGACTACTTTCAGACTGCACTTTAAGTCACAAGGTGTCCCAATCCTCAATAGCTATTTTCATTGTGGCATGGCTACAACATTGCTCGAGGTGAAATTAAAAGACAAATAAACAAAGTGATATCCACATAATTATGTTATTTTTTTTTTTTAATATTGCACGTAGTCCTTAAGATACAATTCAACCCATTTCAGGAACAGTAGCCTTAAGCCAGTGTCTGCAATATCATAATAAAAATATGATATAATAGAGTCCCAAACATTGAGTCTTCATTAGAGGACTGTTCGATTGTTTTGGAGATACAAAATCTGGCACGACACAGCCGCATTTTTATTGTCTGTAAAAGAGTGTTAGTGTCCGCTTTATGTTGAGCTGTTTAAAAATTTTTTTGAAAAACCAACATTTGCATAAGGCAAACCAATTGACCAGTCCCAACTTGATAATATCAAATATTATCGATGTTAATATTTTAATAATATATTATAATGACATATGTATGTATATACAGTAATTAATTTCAATGCATTTATTAAAGGAGTAGTGAGTATGAATATGAATATTTTTCAAATGGTACAATTACAAAACCCAAAACCAGTGAAGTTGGAACGTTGTGTAAATCGTAAATAAAAATAGAATACAAAGATTTGCAAATCCTTTTGAACTTATATTCAATTGAATCCCCTGCAAAGACAAAATATTTAATGTTCGAACTGAGAAACTTCATTATTTTTTGCAAATAATCATTAACTTAGAATTTATTAGCAACAACACATTGCAAAAAAGTTGGCACAGGGGCATTTTTACCACTGTGTTACATGGCCTTTCCTTTTAACAACACTCAGTAAACGTTTGGGAACTGAGGAGACCAATTTTTTAAGCCTTTCAGTGGAATTATTTCCCATTCTTGCTTGATGTACAGCTTAAGTTGTTCAACAGTCCGGGGTCTCCATTGTCGTATTTTACACTTCATAATGCACCACACATTTTCAATGGGAGACAGGTCTGGACTACAGGCAGGCCAGTCTAGTACCTGCACTATTTTACTATGAAGCCACGCTGTTGTAACACGTGGCTTGGCATTGTCTTGCTGAAATAAGCAGGGGCGTCCATGAAAAAGACGTTGCTTGGATGGCAACATATGTTGCTCCAAAACCTGTATGTACCTTTCAGCATTAATGGCGCCTTCACAGATGTGTAAGTTACCCATGTCTTGGGCACTAAAACACCCCCATACCATCACAGATGCTGGCGTTTGAACTTTGCACCTATAACAATCCGGATGGTTATTTTCCTCTTTGGTCCGGAGGACACGACGTCCACAGTTTCCAAAAACAAACTGAAATGTGGACTCGTCAGACCATAGAACACTTTTCCACTTTGCATCAGTCCAACTTAGATGAGCTCGAGCCCAGCATAGTCGGCGGCATTTCTGGGTGTTGTTGATAAATGGCTTTTGCTTTGCATAGAAAAGTTTTAACTTGTACTTACAGATGTAGCAACGAACTGAAGTTACTGACAGTGGTTTTCTGAAGTGTTCCTGAGCCCATGTGGTGATATCCTTTACACACTGATGTCGGTTTTTGATGCAGTACTGCCTGAGGGATCATAGGTCACGGGCATTGCCGCTCATGTGCAGTTATTTCTCCATATTCTCTGAACCTTTTGATGATATTACAGACCGTAGATGGTGAAATCCTTAAATTCCTTGCAATAGCTTGTTGAGAAATGTTGTTCTTAAACTGTTCGACAATTAGCTCACGCATTTGTTCACAAAGTGGTGACCCTCGCCCCATCCTTGTTTGTGAATGACTGAGCATTTCATGGAAGCTGCTTTTATACCCAATCATGGCACCCACCTGTTCCCAATTAGCCTGTTCACCTGTGGGATGTTACAAATAAGTGTTTGATGAGCATTCCTCAACTTTCTCAGTCTTTTTTGCCACTTGTTCCAGCTTTTTTAAAACATGTTGCAGGCATCAAATTCCAAATGAGCTAACATTTGCAAAAAAATAACAAAGTTTACCAGTCGAGTAAAAGTATCTTGTCTTTGCAGTCTATTCAATTGAATATAAGTTGAAAAGGATTTGCAAATAATTGTATTCTGTTTATATTTACGATTTACACAACGTGCCAACTTCACTGGTTTTGGGTTTTGTACATAAGACTGTGAAAAATGTTTAAGAGTGTAGGAAAAAGGCATCTGTGTGTGTGAAATATTAACTGTGTGGAGGGTTTATGAAAATGTAAACAAGGATTGTCCCAATTTGATATTAATATGGTATATTGGTTCGATATCAGCAAAAAAAACATCAGATGATATTGATATTGATATTGTCTTGCAAGCAGTCCTGCAGCGCTTTTACTTGTGCAAAGCTGGACAGCCAGTTAACATCTAAATGTCTTCCAATGAGCACACAAGGCTGGTCTTTTATTGTGTTTTACAGAAGTAATTTACAATGGGTAAACATGGTAGGCTATAGGCTACTGGGAGCTGTCAGCTACACAACAGCTAAGCACACAAGCTTGTCATACATAATAACTGTCCTTAATGAACAATAGTGCAGGTCTAAAACACAACACTTGTTAATATATTTCTGTTTTGTTCATGTAAAACATATTTGAGTACTTACAAAAGTGCTATCAAAATGTTATGTATTATTATTATAAACCAGTATCAAATAATTCAAGTTGCTTATTACTTACAGATACAAAATCTCTGAGGCAGAAGTGAAGTAGAAAGTAACCTTTAACAAACATGTCTGCATTAATCAACTTACTGTGTCATGACTAGGGTTGTACGGTATACCGATATTGGTATAGTACGCGATACTAATGAATCATATTCGGTACTATACCGCCTCTAAAAAGTACCGGTCTCGCACCCCAGTTGGTGTCACGTCGTGTCATTGCTGGTTTTACGAGCTGAGGAGCATGTTCGGCAGCGCACAATCACAGAGTACTTACAAGCAGACATAGTGTGTAGAGTGTAGACAGAAAAGGGAGAACGGACGCATTTTGGCTTAAAAACTAACGATAAAGGTGAAGCTATAACACTGAAACGCCCTCAGGAAGAGGTGCTTTAAGACATGGCTAGCTAGCTAGCAGCTAAAGTCCAGCCGCAGTCAGCAGTGTTTTAGCTACTTCTAAATCACTAATCCTCGCCTCCATGGCGACAAATAAAGTAAGTTTCTTACAAGTATCATCCCTGCAGGACGAGGAATAGCTAAACATGCTTCACTACACACCGTAGTTCACCGGCGTCACCGCTAATGAGGCCGATCATAAATGTAAACAAACGCCATGGGTGGATCTACACCTAACATCCACTGTAGTACATGATCGTATCAAGTCGATACTACTATGATTACATCGATATTTTTTAGCATCACAAAATCTTTTATTGTTTTTTTAAAATGTATATTATGTTTATAAAATATGTCCCTAAACACATGAGGACTTTGAATATGACCAATGTATGATACAGTAACTACTTGGTATCAGATTGATACCTAAATTTGTGCTATCATCCAAAACTAATGTAAAGCATCCAAACAGAAGAGTAAGTGATTATTACATTTTAACAAAAGTGTAGATAGAACATGTTAAAACAGGAAATAAGCAGATATTAACAGTAAATGAACAAGTAGATTAATAATTTGTTTTCTACCACTTGTCCTTAATAATGTTGATATAATAATAGAATGAGAAATGACACAATATGTTACTGCATATGTCAGCAGACTAAATTAAGAGCCTTTGTTTGCTTACTTACTACTAAAAGACAAGTTGCCTAGTATGTTCACTATTTTATTTAAGGACAAACGTGCAATAAGAAACATATGTTTGATGTACCCTAAGATTTTTTGTTAAAATAAAGCCAACAATGCAATTTTTTGTGGTACCCTTTATTTAGAAAAGTATCGAAAAGTACCAAAATATTGGTATTGGGACAACACTGGTCATGAATTTAACGTAATTTATTATTTTGGCCAATAGGTATCGTCAAAATAACAATTACCATTCCAGACATTAAAGGTATTGGCCAATATGCAAGCCTCCAATATCGGTATCAGATCTGAAGTGAAAAAGTTGTATTGGGACACCCCTAGCAAAAATACATACAATATTCATATAAATCAGAAAATTAATAGTGTTCCTTTACTTCTTGGAAATTCAATTACCACAGCAAAGTATGAAACGTCCCTGCAGGGATAATCCAGGGAACAGTTTTGGTACATATAGGAAGGCTGCGGGGTCCTGAGCCAGACCGGAGAGCCCGACCCGAGTCTGCCATTTGAGGACGTCTGGGGGATATTGGCGCAGTGGATCCGAGTGCTACGCTTGGCTAAAAGGAAAGGAAGTGACTCAAGGGATCCGTTAAAGAGCATGTACAGTATTTAGCTAAACCGGAGTTTAGTTCCATCATATCCCCTCCAGCAATGTTGTGTATGAAAGGTGTAAATAACCCCATGCTATGAAAAAATGCAAGTATTAGGCTCCAACACAACATATTTGGTTATGACTTAATTTTATGGTGAGAGAGAACACATGGTAATCTAATGAGTGATATATAATTTAGCAGAACTGCGGCGTGGTTGTTAACGAATAATTACAGCTTCACAATGACGAGCTTGTCGGTGTGGTGAGTCATGGATGATTTTTCACGCCGTTCTCCTCTTCCCATTATGTGAGCATAGATCTCAGGTAAAATCACTACGCGCTAATTAATCACAACTTTCCAGTCAAACCGCATTTGTGAGGACAGCAGACAGGAGGACTGAGCAGATCAACGGCGGCGACACAAATACAATTGCCCGTGTTACATGTAACGCCGCTACATGGGGACAATACCGACAAAGAATGAGCTGACCCCGTGGATACGAGACATCTGCGGGAAAAGCGTAGGAGGCAGAATGAGATAAATAAAAAGGTGAATAAGTAGGGGAAGAGGAAGATGATGGGTATTGGGAAGAAAGACAGAGAGGAAGGAAGGGGGAACAGAAAAGCAGCGGAAAATGATGAGCGGATGAGAGAAAGATCCCGATAGGAGCAGAAGCAGGACGAGAGGAGCAGAGGGAGAACATTCTATCAGATGTGAGTGGAGGAAGTCATTTAGTTAAATTTAGCCCGCGTTTAGAAAGGTCTGCTTGTCCCCTAAACAGCTCAGCAGTGAGTGCATGCCAAAGGATGACTGCTGACGTCCTCGTCACCATTTGACAGGAGGAGAGGGCTAGTTGGAAAGGAAAGGAGTGGAAAGAAGGCGAGGAAGAAGAGAAGATGAATGAGAGAGGAGAGAAGAAAAATGATGACCAGAAAAAGTAAAGACAATTTGAGTGAATGGAAGTGAAATGAGAGGAAAGCAAATTGAACAAGGAGCAAAAAATTAGAAATGGGAAAGCAAAATAAGGTAAACAAAAAAAGGAGAGTATGTTAACAAAATAAGAAGAAAACAATACATGTAATTAAAGGATAGGAATAGTAATAATGGGAGGGTTGGAATATCTGTGTGACAGCTCTCTGCGTCCTGAGTCAGTGCTGTGACGTCAGCTTTTTAACAGCATTGGTGTCAAATCTGGCCTCCCTCCTGTTTGTAGCACAGGAAGAAAGACAGCCAGTTTATTGTCGAGAAAATGTGAATGCATCCATACTTCATGTTAAACACCATAATGACAGTTTTAAACCCATCCCTCTGAATATCCTTCGTTTCTATTTATTTCCATTTACTTTGAAAGAAAACAAAACTATAAAGGGGTATTGCAGAAAGTCTGAACAAGCGTGTCAATTAAGTGTGGTTTATTGTAGTCCAAAACACACCACAGATGTAAGCTTAAACTACTTTCACTTTTAGCTGGGGCTGCCACGATTAAATCGATTAACTTCATTAGAAAAAAAACTTGAATTTATATTATGTTGCTTCGATTAATTATTTAATGAGTGTTATTTACAAAAAATGATCACATCTGGATTCCACGGAGTGCCTGTAACTTTAAATATGTGGACATACTTTTCCACGACTTATGGCAGTAAAGACAATATCAAACAAACAGAAAAAGTATGGAGCTAAAGTCATAGAGAAGTTTCTTGAGCGCAAAAATGATGACTTAAGTGGTGAAGATGTATTTTCATTTGCACTTTAATTTTATGGACAGTTTATTGAATACAAATATATTTAACTTTACTTCAGATAGAATGTATCTATTTTAGAACTTGAAATTGTATGTCAATTTTTTTTCATCAGTTTTTCTGAGTCCCTTCTTTTGCGGTATATTTGATTAGTATTTATTTTTGTAATAGATAGATAGATAGATAGATAGTACTTTCCCTCTGGAAAATTAAAACAGCCTGACCTAAGCTTTGATAATAATCTTTGATTAACACATGGTTTCATACCATTTGACAACCTTTATCCTGTTGAACTGTAAGTAGGTTAGATGTATCCATCCATCCATCCATCCATTTTTCTACCGCTTGTCCCTCTCGGTGTTTCGGGGGGTGCTGGAGCCTATCTCAGCTGCATTTGGGTGGAAGGCGGGGTACACCCTGGACAAGTCGCCACCTCATCGCAGGGCCAACACAAATATACTCTATATCAAATTCGATTAAAATCAGTAGTAAGATTGCTAATTTAGTGTTAATATTTGAGTGGGCCCCGGAACAATAGTGGAAAAGTTGGGCCCTGTGGTCAAAAAGGTTAGGAACCTCTGCTCTATATTTCAATATCCATGTGTTGTCCTTCTGTTATGGTAAATGGTATATGACTGCAATGATTATTCAGATGAATAGGTTGATTTGATTGGAAAAAAGTTTTGATTTATATATTATATTCATGTATTATTTATATTCATATATTAAAAATGTAATTTCATTGTTGGTTATGTGCATTTATTTAAAAAAAAAAAGAATAAATGTTATGGCAAGCAGAAACAGTGTTGTTTATTTCAACTATTTTCCATAAAATACACATTGAGGCTATAAAGTGTGTTTTACCCGATTACTCTATTAATCATACAAACTCAATCACTACAATAATTGATGGCTGCAACCCTACTTTTAGCTGTAAGTGGCAGCAGGTTCAGAATGAAACACTAATTCAAATGAGACAAAATGTCCAGCTTTACTGTTCTTGATGCATAACTTTGAGTAAAAGTATGCAAAGTCTAATGAAAAAACTTTTTTTTTTTTCTGGTGAGCACGCAAGACCTCCTGTGCACAGTTACAAATGACAGATCACCTTTCCCTCAGACTGTGTGAGAAAAGAAAATGACTTGAAGGGGTATAAATACAAGAGGCCAAATTAGCTTTAATGAGAGATGTGGCCTAACCACTGTGGCAATTATGCCCAGGGCAAAGTGGCAAATCACAGCAAAGAGAATGGGCATTCCATTAGTACCAAAATGGCCAAATGGCAACCTGACTCCCAGCAAATGGTAAACACGAGAGCTACACAATGCAGTCCGGTTCCTAAAGTACCAGTAGAGTTGGAAAACAAGTTGACTTTATATGCTTAATTGTGTTTCACTGTATTTACTAAACCATTTCCAATTGTATTTACAATCCGCAACGTATGTGGATATACCGTCTAAACATCACAAAATGCTACTATTATTTAAACTATTTTGAATATTACGTTCCGAATATCTTCTGGCAATTTTTTACGTCAGTGTAGTAACGCTTCTGCGCACATTACTTATGTTATTATCAGATCAGTCATGCTGGAAATACGCAAAAGTTGGAAAGAGATGTGTTGTTTTATCATTCACAATCTTTATGTGAGACAAGAACACATATGTTTGGCTTTTTTATGCTTTTGAAATTGTCAATAAATAGCAATTGAGACAACAGATTGATGGTTCTCTATTGCGCCCATTATACCCTTTCTAAAAACATCTAGGAAGTGCCAACAATACTTTATTTAGATGTTGTGACTTGAAAATTAACCAAATATGAGTGATACTGTTACTAAAAGCGCCAACGCAGTCGGCCTATTGACAGCAGTGAGCTAATGCTAGCTTAGAATGCTATTGTTGACACACTGAGCCGACGGCTGCTTCTGCTTTGTCTCAAACTTGCTACAAGTAAATTCTAGATTATAATTCATGCATCTCTAACCTGGTAGTAGAGAAATGTGGCCATGGACAGAGAGGCTTGTCAACTTTTACATCCCCCGAAATGGTGAAAAAGACACTAGTTGCTGCAACTTTTTTTAACCCTTCACAAGAACTGCGATAGATTCTTTATCTAAATGGTATTATGTGAGCGTCCCGTCGGTCGGCATCCCAGCAGGAGTGGAAATAGTACACTCAATGTTTGTTTTATTATGGTTTATTGTGGCTAGTTTTTATGTTTAGCACCTAGCAATGCTGCTGATGCTATAGTGTAACAATAAAGCTGCATCCGTTTAGCAATGGGCTTGTAAAACTTATTGCTCATCTTCCTTGTGTTTGGGCTCAAAAACTTAAGGTTCTGATCATAATTTTTCCCAAAGTATTTGTGGTTGCTCTCACAAAGTCTGCTTGATTAGCATTGTTGTTGATGGGGAAGGGATCTGTGGTTCCTAACACTATGTCATGGATCACGTGACTGGCTTCCTCATTAACTCTCAAAATGGCTCGGGAATATTTGTGAGATTGATACTATTTTGATTATATGTGCTCATTAATGTTTTAATGGGCACACTTATGGTAACATTTAATGTTTACGTCTTTGCTAATTTTAAGCATAAGCATTAACTTCAAAAATGCATCACGATGTTCACTTTTTTTCCCCCAACAACATCACTAATTAATACTCACTGCAGACTTTGTGAGAAACAACAAACATAATAACATATCACTTACTGTACAATTTTTCTCCTGTCACCAGGATGCTGACTGATAGGATGTTGATATATTCGAGTTTAGATGAAGAAAGACTCAAAATCTTTGCGAAGAAAAGCGGGGTGGAACCAAGCGTCTTTTTGTGTCTTTCTTGCCATTCCCGGGTCTAAATTGGCTGTTAAAGTGTACCAACTTGCCAAAATATGTCCCCATCCTTCTACTATCAAGGTGAGAGGCATGATTTATGACCTGGAATAAACTTTCACAAGCATCGAGGCGAGAATGCAGCTCACCAATCGATGACGTCAACATTGCCCCACAAGCTTGTAAGAACGGTGCTGCTATTAATAGTTTGTCTGCGTTAGTGCTTATAATACCAATATCACTAATACTTGGTTAAAATTCAAGTCATGAAATGTAAATGGAGTATTGTTAGGGCTTTTTGGATGTTTTTTTTAATTGGGTTTTATGGACAGAATAGAAGACCTACCAGTGGCTCTATTGTAATCCATCCATTTTCCACCGCGTGTCCCTTTTGGGGTCGCGGGGGGGTGCTGGAGCCTATCACAGCTGCATTTGGGCGGAAGGCGGGGTACACCCTGGACAACTCGCCGCCTCATCGCAGGGCCAACACAGATAGACAGACAACATTCACACTCACATTCACACACTAGGGCCAATTAAGTGTTGCCAATCAACCTATACCCAGGTGCATGTCTTTGTCCTTTATTGTAAGCAGACTTTTATTTATGTTTATTTATGACTTAGAATGCATTTAAAAAATCATCAATTATCATGTCTTTCATCTTGGTTAAGGCAAAATTAAAAAGTTCCCCTTTGAGTCATCCAGCAACTATGAAATTATAAAAGGATGTTGCTAAATAGACAATGTGTCTAATCATTTAAATTTTTGACATTCCAGATATGTTGAAACGTACACATTGTAAGGAGTAATAAATAATGATAAATGGGTTATACTTGTATAGCACTTTTCTACCTTCAAGGTACTCAAAGCGCTTTGACAGTATTTTCACATTCACCCATTCACACACACATTCACACACTGATGGCGGGAGCTGCCATGCAAGGCACTAACCAGCACCCATCAGGAGCAAGGGTGAAGTGTCTTGCCCAAGGACACAGCGGACGTGACTAGGATGGTAGAAGGTGGGGATTGAACCCCAGTAACCAGCAACCCTCCGATTGCTGGCATGGCCACTCTACCAACTTTGCCACGCCGTCGACTATTCTCTGTCCATTGTGTGCCTTTGCAACGCGAGCACTCCTCTCCCACAGCCATGTGCGTCAGTGTCCATTTCAAACGTGCTAAATAAAACTCAAAATAGTGCTCTCAAAACGGCCATGGATGTTAATAAATCACATTGCGCGTGCTGCAAAAATATACAGACATTATCTCCTACCAGTATTGTGGGCGTTTTGATGATCAGCATGTATTCTACATATTAATGAAGACAGAGGCGCGACGTGGATTGCATGCCTTATTCTGCTCACTTAACAGATGCAATCTACTTTGCACACGTTTAGTAGATCAGCTTTGTGTGTGCTATCAAGTTTGCCCTTGTTTCAGTACACACACAACTTTCGTAAATCAGACCCCAAGTGTGTAATGAATACAAAACTTACAATTTAAAAACTCTGTAGGGAGCACTTCATAGCAAAGACTACTTTGTAGTTAGGCAACACACTGTGGTCTTTACACTACTTCCATCTAACGTCTTGGAATTACAACCGCATGCAAAGTCGACTGTATAATACTTCCAAATGAGACTCAGAAATGTAATAAGAAAACAAGATATAACAACTGGACAGCACAATTATTATTATCAGCTCCTTTTTAATTGTTGCACTAAAAATGTATTGTATTATTATTATTATGATTAAACAATTACCATTTATTACCACAAATGCACTGAAAATTAGTATTGATATCAATTCCCACGTACCATGTCGGTTAAAATGTGAAAGGTGCCCAAACTTAAATGTGATATAATAGTAATAGCCAGAAATAAAGGGACATTTATAACATTTGTCACAAAGATGTTGACATCTACCCATGCTGTGTTTTATATGCTATTTCTGCATGGGTGTCGGCACATGGAGGGTGCATAAGGATGCTGAAACCTGCTTTTGGCACAAGCATCACATTGCAGCTCAGGCTCAGTCATGGGCAGATAATAGCTTATTGTCTGCCTACCCTCAACCATCAACAGATTAGAAGCATGTAGACACACAGGCTCTCCCTCTCACTATTTATCTCCATATCCTAGCATTTCTCCCCTCCTACCCTATACATACTCCTCTTATCTCTTTTTTTCCTTCGGAATAACTCATTCATCAACCCCCCAGCCCATCCAAACAATATGATTCTTTAACATGTCTTCCGAATTACCAGACATCTTATTCTCTCTCCCCACTGCCAGAAAAGCACATCAAAAGTGCCGTGTCAGCTCAGATGCCAACACTGCATTCTCCCTACGCATAGCTCACTATTTACAGCAGCAACAACAAAAACTCTTTGCATCATGTGCCATTTAGACAACGACAGGTGAGTTGGAAGTCGACGTGAAAGAAAGAGCAAAGCAGATTTAAAGGTAACGGGTGAAGATCAGCAGCATTGAAGGCGATGGGGAGGCTGTGGTTGACAGAGAGGCAAGGATTTAAGGAGGCAGAGCCAGAATAAGAAGGATGATGGAATGAAGAAGAAGGGCGTCAGTACGTAGAGTAGAGGGCAGATTGTGACAGGAGAGTTTTTCTGCTGCTCATATAGACATCTCTGTGAAAATGCCAACAACCTAATCAAAGGACCGGAAAGAGCAGAGAGGAATCACGGGAAAGAGACATCCGGTGTGAGCGTGGAGGAGAATAAGCCGGAGTGAGGAGGCGCAAGTTTACAAGAGGAAGATAGAACAAGAAGGGATGGAAGACATGGACAACAGAAGAAGAGTTATGAGAGATAACGGACGACTGGGAAGAATGAGTGAAAACACAGTACATGATTTATGAAGAGGAAAAACTGAAAAAAATAAGACATGACAATAAAGAGAGGGAAAAAAATCAATAACGGGCGGTAAATGTGGTGAGAAAGACTATGACTGTTTGCTTCAAGAGGTACCACTTTAAAGGAAGGAGCCCTACACAAAGTGTAAATAAACAATCCATCACAACACACGTTGTGTGGAGACAACACAATACTGAATTGTCTGATCATCCCAAACCTAAAGTTGTCTTCGTATTTTGTTCTTTGTTTTTAGGGAAGTGTGGGTTCTAAAAGATGAGCGTTACATTGAAAATTATTTTGTGTATCATTTTATCAGCATAGTTTATTTTGATAATATGTTTGAATTAGGGTTGTCCCGATACAAATAATTTGGTACCAAAATGTATGTCGATACATTTCCAAATAAAGGGAACTATGAAAAATGTCAATATTGGCTTCGTTTTAACAGAAAATCTTACAATACAATAAATTGCACTCCTATTGTACTCGAATAGCAATTTTACAAGGTTAAAATGTAAATTAAAAGGCATTAAACACATCGGGATTTTCTTGTTGCATTCGAAGAACAATTTACAATTTTCCATATTACATACAGTCTACCATAATCAATGATCAGGTTAGAATATAATAACAAAAACTTTATTGTTATATTTAATTCCTTAGCGATTTATGGTTGCCACTCCTGGTCTATGTTTTAAGAAAAATGAAATTATCAGTAAATACAAAAAAAATAAATCTATGGGTAAAAGTACACAGATAAGCCATGTAGCAGGTAAAACACATTTGTTAAAGATAAAAGTCAAATTGGGGAGAGGGAAGTCTGGGCTTCCCTGCTTAGGCTGCTGCCCCCGCGACCCGACCTCGGATAAGCGGAAGAAGATGGATCGATGGATGGAAAAGTCAAATTGTAGCAAAATTCAGTAATTTCACTTGCATTAGTTGACGTTAATTGGGCAGTCTTAACTTCGCCAATATTTGGCATCAAGCCAAGCAGCTGTGTTTGCGCCTTCGTATCTACATGTGCACAGCAGGGGACCATGTTAACTATGGTATGAGAGTAGCGTGTGTGGGTTTGTGAGAATGGCAACTTGTTGGCTGGGTGACGTCCCTGAGTGAGTGGGCGAGTAACGAGAGAGAGAGTTAGCGCGTGCACTGCGCAGTTGAAGGATGAACCGGGTACGGTTGTGTCCTGCAAAACTAATAATAAAGCAACCAGATTGTCACAAATCGGCGGCCTCGAATTCTGACCGGAAAGCGGAGCTTGGCAAACCCATTGTAAAGTGAAGGGTGTTACCCCCGACGAAAACATCCGCCCTGGAAGAAACGTCTGCTCTGAGTTCCTCGACTAGCCCAACAGCAGGACAGGTGTAACAACTACATTATTACCTGTCACTTTTTATGACTCCTTGTGCAGATATGAATGCCTATTATTTAAATGAGCTTCTTTGGTCACGTGACGCATCTGTGTTGCCGGACCCATCACTAGTGCGCGGCATATATTGGCTGTGCGGCGCATGGTGTGCACGGAGGACGCTTGAGCACTGCGCAATTGCGCAGGCGCGCACCTTAGAGGGAACGTTGCTCACAGGGCACAGAGGAGGCGTCAGTGCGATACAGTTCGCGTATCGGTCACGTGACCAAAGCAGCTCATGATCGGTCACGTGACTTTCTAAAAGCGGTACGCGCACCGAGACAGGGTTTCGCTCTATGAGCTCGACGCATGCGCCAATGCATCTGTGTTCCAGGACCCATCACTACTGTTACTAGAGAAGGTACAGGAATGACGGCGTGGCGAAGTTGGTAGAGTGGCCGTGCCAGCAATCGGAGGGTTGCTAGTTACTGGGGTTCAATCCCCACCTTCTACCATCCTAGTCACGATACATGTTCACATTATTTGACTGTATCTAAAAAAGATAAAAATATATTTTTATTTAAATGAAGATATGAAATAATCCTAAATGAAATACAATGACTTGGTTTATATTATTGTATATACTAGGTCATAAAATCAGTGTCAGTTGAGTCGGTCCATAGGTTGCCTGTAGGGATTTTTAATGTCCAGCAGATGTCAGTATTTAGTGACACAGTATCGACACAGTATCAATACAGTTTTGCAATCTGTCAAAACGCTTCATGAGGCCTCATCAACCCATCACTAATTAAGAGTAACATTTGTCAGTAAACCCTCCAGTGTTGACTGCAGGGCAGCCTGGGATCTAAAGAAACCTGATTGGCAACCACAAGCAGGTGTGCTCGGGTTGCCAGGCCAGAGTGGCATAACCAGACAGGAAGTGAACAGAAATAAGAGCACTGGACAGGAAACATATATAGCAAAATAACAAAACACAAAAATATGTCAGACCTGTGGTGACGTATCACATAACACATTTTTATAAAGCTTATCTTATCCAGAGTTTACCCCGCCTACCGCCCAAATGCAGCTGAGATAAGCTCCAGCTACCCCCTGCGACTCCAAAAAGGGACAAGCGGTTGAAAATGGATGGATGGATATTCAGTTTAGATTGTGCAATTTTTGTTGTAAACTAGATGATTAACTGAATTACATTACACTTGAGGTTTTGAATGCCACATACATTTTTTGACAAAATAAAGTGACTTGCGCACAGGAACTAAACAAAATAAATAACTACTATTGGCTCCCATTTGCCCTCAAAGCTTTCCTGTATCCAGAGATGTATTGAGTTTGTAAACAACAACAAAAACCACCATAAAAAGATTTGTAACAATACAAACAAGAAAAATATCAATCCAACCACTTTGGTATCTTGTATTTACTAATACCATCATATCCATATCAGGATCGATCACCCTGAATTGGAGCGTTTAGCTTCTTGTGTCATCCTGCTCGGTGTGTATGTGTAATATGCTTAGCCTTTCCAGTGATAATAATACATGGAACAAACTTTGTCTTCTTCCGCCATTCATGCAACACCTGCATGCGTGTAACAAAGAATACGGAAATGTAATTGTGTGTCCCAGAGCGAGCATCCCTTTTAAAGGAATCCTAAGGAATTTAACTCAAATAAACTGACAATGACGTCAAAACAAAAAGTTACTTAAAATTACTGAATTTTCAGGGATGTTGTCATAAATTCCAACCATTGGTAATAAAACTGCTTCTTTTCAACAAACCTAATAAGTTGAAAATGAAGTTTGTTACCAATATAATTATTTGGTCAAGGCAGTGTGTTTGTGTTTCTTAGAGAAGCTGCGTCCCCATATGAAAACAAATCACACTGAGTTTACTTTTCCCAAACACGGGTTAAGAAAGGTGTGTTATTTAGCCGTCACTTGTCAGACACTAGTAAGCATTGTTTGGATGTAATGGCCCATAAAGGACAATGTGAAAAAAAATGTGCATATAGCTGGTTGTTTATGTGTGTCTGTGTGAGATCTAGATGAAAAGAGAAAAATAAAATGCTGAATTTAGGGTCAGGTAATTTTCTGGACAGTGTCTCTGTGGCATGTTGATGGTTAGAATTAGACCTTGTGTCAAAAAGAAGTATTGAGAGGAGGCTGCTTTAAAAGCCTTTTACATTCTTTTTTAAACATCATTTTACACTGTTGCTGCTTCCATTTTCACCCCTTCCTTAACCCGGTCTGTTACCTGCCTGCCTGCAGCTCTCCATCAATCTGTCTGCTTCTCCTTTCCAACTGACAGGGTGATAATGCGCAGGATTTAGACATCAGCGAGGCATGAAAACGCAGAAGGCTTCCATTTTAACTGACACTTTTCTCTAAGTCATACTTGCCAACCCTCCCGTTTTTAGCGGGAGAATCCCGGTATTCAGCGCCTCTCCCGACAACCTCCCAGCAGAGATTTTCTCCCGACAAACTCCCAGTATTCAGCCGGAGCTGGAGGCCACGCCCCCTCCAGCTCAATGCAGAACCTGAGTGGGGACAGCCGTTCTCACGCCCGCTTTCCCACAATATAAACAGCTTGCCTGCCCAATGACGTCATAACATCTATGGCTTTTAGAGAGTAGAGTGCACAACAAGGAGAGAGAGTTCTTGGTTTCTTATGTGGGTTTATTGTTGGGCAGTTTCATTAACGTCCTCCCAGCGCGGTAACAACACACAACAACAGCAGTCATGTTTAGTCTACCGTAAAGCAGTTCGTCTGCAGTAAACAGCAATGTTGTGACACTCTTAAACAGGACAATACTGCCATCTACTGGATAGCCTGCAGAACACTGAAATTCAAGTATTTTATTTATATGTATAATAAAATACAAATAAAAAAATTATATATATATATATATATATATATATATATATATATATATATATATATATATATATATATATATATATATATATATATATATGAAATACTTGATTTGGTGAATTCTAGCTGTAAATATACTCTCCTCCTAACCACGCCCTTAGCCACGCCCCAACCACGCCCCCCGCCCCAACCACGCCCCCGATATCGGAGGTCTCAAGGTTGACAAGTATGCTCTAAGTTTTGCTGTGGCCATTCGCCTCTTCAACTTAGTGTGATTCATTTTGACTCATCTTTGTTTGATATGCATTGAACTAGGTTATATACACTGATACATGTTGATTGCATTTGATTAGTACAAAGTCTTGAGCTAACTCTGCGCTGCTGACCCGTCTCCGCTCGGGATGGTCTCCTGCTGGCCTCACTATGGACTGGACTCTCACTATTATGTTAGATCCCCTATGGACTGGACTTTCACAATATTATGCTAGACCCACTCGACGTCGTAGGGGGGTCACCCACATCTGCGGTCCTCTCCAAGGTTTCTCATAGTCATTCACATTGACATCCCACTGGGTTGTGAGTTTTTCCTTGCCCTTATGTCATTGTGGCTTGTGCAGCCCTTTGAGACACTTGTGATTTAGGGTTGTATAAATAAATATTGATTGATTGATAACCTCTCTCTTTTTTCCCACCAGTTCCTTTAAAGATTATATAATAACAAGCTCAAAAAGGTTTGGGACTACTGCTTCAGCCAACAATACTTGAGACTGAATCAACAGTGCCTTTGCTGGTTGCAGCAAAGTAGTGTACTCTATTTAGCCTCAAATGTTTAAATACGCTACTATAAACTTTGGTACCTCAACTTACAAGTTTAATTGGTTCTGTGACGGAGCACTTAACTCAAAACACTTGTATCTCATATCAATGTCGCCCATTGAAATGAAATAAATAGGTTCTTGGCCCCCAAAAATGCACAATTTTAAAATGCAAAATGCCTTTAGTAAAGAAAGACAATCTTTTAGATGCAACATATATTGACAACGATACAATATGTGCTACCAACACCTACAGTAGTAATGTCATATTTATGTACAGCATTTACCTTTGTAGAGCAGACTTCCTTCCAGCTGCTTCTCCGTCAAACACACCATCAGCAACATTTCTATGTTTTCATGGATAAATGTCCTCCATTTAGATATTATTCAAACATTCTTGGCTGGCATTAGACTTATTCTGCTTCGGTATGGTGCACACTAGCATTGTCACACTCAAATTGCTTCTCGTTATTAATGATTTCTTTCTTTAATTCAATAAATATCATCCACTTCTTCACGGTACTGTCCTTTGCACTCCCCTTTGTCGTTCCAATAGTTTGAAAACAAAGTTATGTCCATCACTAGCTACAAACTAATGCTAGCGAGTAAGACAAGATGTTTGGTCAGATTCACTGTGCCATTTGCTACTCCAACTAATAGCGGCGATGCTTGTAACTCAGATTTTTGCTTGCAATTTCAAACGATTAGCCAACAGACAGCTCTTATCTCAAAACACTCTTAATCAGGGCACTCTTAGGTTGAGGTACTGCTGTACTTAATGAATTAATCAATTATTATGCTCATCCTTACATTTATTAGCGCACACAATACTATTTTAAATCTGTTTTTATTTAATGTTGCCTGATATTCAAAGCCAGTGTTTGCAAAAAAAAAAGCACCCTGTTTAACAGGTTCAGTGTGCAAAGTACATCTCTTGGCCTGTGAAACCTTAAAATCCATTCCAGGCCGTCGTTGAAAACACAATTAAAGGAGTTTTCCCACTTGGCTCTCCAAAGTCCGCAAATTCCTCCGTCAGTCACGTATTCAGTCTGTAACACAAGCGATTGTGTCAGCAAGCCAATCAACTTAACAAGCAGTCCATCATTTAGTCAGTAAATCTGCTGAAAGCCAGCCAGTCAGGCAGCCTGCGGGACTCCACACTGCAGAGGCAGATTGTACCACGGGACAGTTTCCTCAGCACTGCTAAGATGTTAGTTTTCCCGAGCTAACGTCTATTAACACCCTCCTGCTTTCTTTCCTACTGTCTCTCTGACGTCCATCCCATAATCCTACTGGCTTTGTGTGCATCAAGATGTTTTTCTTTTTTGTTTTGTGCTGTGTCCTCACATTGTCGGCGCAAGACTGCTAGCGACCATTACTGATCATTAAAAATAAATAAGAGTATGAAAGAAGCTACTGGAGTAACGACAGCCTGTAGCTTACACGGTTATATCACATTTAACAATAAACACTTGTTTTAAATGAGCACATATAGGGCGGAGTAGGGATAGTTTTAACCAAATGCATGGTACTTACTATGTGCAAAATGAACAATTTATATTCTTTATGTTATTTCTGATAGGATGTTGTATTGAGAAGTTAACCGTTAACTGTTAACCATTAACCGTTAAATTATCTATGGCCTAAGGCTGATGTCATGTTGTGTTCTTTTATAGACATTCAACTAGTTAAAGGTGACCTATTGAGCAAAACCAACGTTTCTTACCTATTGGTATCTGTTTTTGTGTATTTGGGATCTGCATATGTCCCAAAAATTGAAAATTAAACCATGAGGCATTGCGGAGATATATATAAAACAGTCTTGCCTTCCTTCATACTTCATCCAGTATATGTAGAATATATTTATATTTATAATATATTCCTGGGTTCAATCCCGGGCTCGGGATCTTTCTGTGTGGAGTTTGCATGTCCTCCCCGTGACTGCGTGGGTTCCCTCCGGGTACTCCGGCTTCCTCCCACTTCCAAAGATATGCACCTGGGGATAGGTTGATTGGCAACACTAAATTGGCCCTAGTGTGTGAGTGTGAGTGTGAATGTTGTCTGTCTATCTGTGTTGGCCCTGCCATCAATCAATCAATCAATCAATGTTTATTTATATAGCCCTAAATCACAAGTGTCTCAAAAGGCTGTACAAGCCACAACGACATCCTCGGTGTCGAGTGGGTCTGACATAATATTGTGAAAGGTGGCGACTTGTCCAGGGTGTACCCCGCCTTCCACCCGATTGTAGCTGAGATAGGCTCCAGCGGCCCCCGTGACCCCGAAGGGAATAAGCGGTAGAAAATGGATGGATGGATATATAAATATATTATAAATATTATTATATTATATAAATATTATAAATATATATATATATAGTATACATATTTATATTATGTAAATATTATATACATAATATATATTATATATATTATATTATGTATTAGTATTACTGTCTATTGTGAGCGAACTGTGGTGCTGAACTTCCCCCAGGGATCAATAAAGTACTTTCTATTCTATTCTATTCTATCCAAACGAGCCATTTGGAATTTTCCCCAATTGTGACGTTTTTTCCTAATTGTGATTTAGTGATTTGTTATTTAGTGCTTTTCTCTAGAGACTTAAAGCACTTTCCATACTAAAACCCATTGTCTCCATATTTAATCTACATTTAAACCAGTGTGGGTGGCACTGCGAGCTGGTGGGTAAAGTGTCTTGCCCAAGGACAAAGGCAGTTACTAGGATGTTGGAAGCGGGGATCGAACCTGAAACCCTCAAGTTGCCGGCACGGCTGCTCTAGCAACCGAGCCATGCCGACCCATTGTGACATCATATGTGGTAAAGGTTTACCCGAAGTGCTTTGTGTGAATCCGCTATTGTAGTCACACGCCCGAGTCAATAGGAGGGTTGCGTTTTTCTTTTTCGCGGCTTATTTCACGCGATGGTCAAGCAGTTTGAGCGTAGCATTAAAACAAGTGAGAGTGAGTGTAGAGTTTAAGCGGAAAAGGCCGTATTGTTGTTCTGTTGTTGAGTGTTCTAGTCGTTCAACTAGAGAGCTAGGAAATAGCTTTCATGGAGTCCCGAAAGAAGTGGTTCATAAAAGGTAATAAAGTCAGGGAAAAAACGAAAGTGCGTCAAAGGAAATGGCTCTTAAAAATATCACTTTCATCGTCTTGTGGAATACAATCGGACCACTTGTGTCTGCAGTGATCACTTTGTAAAATGTTTGTTTGAACATTTGATTTGTTTAAGAAACGTTCTGTGATCGAGTTAATTCTGTACTATATTAGTTGTGTTTGATAGCAGAACTAAAAGTAAATAAATGACAATAGATCACATTAGTGTTGTGTTCTTTTGTGGTTGCTCTGCCTAAATATAACTACAAAGACTTGGTTGTGCAAATAAACTGACATCATGTTAAGTCCGAGTAATAAATATTGTGGTTGATGGTCCAATCCACCATATTGTTGTTGTTGATTTTCATAACAGAAACTAAAAGCTTAGTTGTTGTGCAGGAAAGAAAAGAGCTTTATTTGAAACGAATGACCACAATATAGCATCGTTGGTGGTTTTTGCTAGCATCAAAAAAATATCCTTAATAGTAATAATAAACTAGATGAATAAATCTCTGGTAGGCTCAACATCATATGCTGAATCTTGATATCGCTTCGCAAAGATCCATGCTGAACAACAGGGACATATATAGCTAAATATTGGGACAAAATATACTTCAAATCTCAAAAACAACTGCAGACATGAATTGTAGATGAGACTAATATTTATAGTAGGAATTCAACTTCAAACAAACATATCCTTTTACTCATTAGCGTCACGATCACCGCAGCACGGCACTCGTTATGGCAATCAAATACGTTACTAAGTGATGCACGAATAAGTCCAACTTTGTCTTTCACCGATTAATGTTTAATTTGTGGACCCCTCAGATGTTAAGACATGATGTGCCTCCAATCGTTTCTTCTCTAAATACCATAACTTTCAAATGAAGTGAAGTTGTGGCGAGTCTTAGTGATGATAAATGCTTCAACTATTAGCAGTGTTGTTGTTGGCAAAGGAACGGTGGTCCCCCTGGGGACGTCACAAATCATATGACTGGCTTGCTCATTATCTTTCAAAATGGCTCGGGAATCTCCATGATATGGATGCTATTTTGATTATATCTGTTTACTCGCAAACTTTGTAGGTCTTTCGGTGTTATAAATTATCTATACATATAGAGGCAATTTGTTTTTCCATGTTACTGGTACTTTAAAGCTTGCCCATGTGTTTATATACACAAAAGAGCATCCAAGCATCAAACAATTCTAACAGTGCTGTGCTGTCAGGACCAACAAGGCCTTCTCTGCTGGCCTAACATAACCAAAAATCATCTTCATAATTAAAGATAAAAGTAATTTTTAATTTACTTTCCCTAAATATCTAAAAGTATTCATATTCTCTTCATGTCATATTATGCTCCTTCCAGTGCTGTTGTTTTTAGTTTATAAAGTTTGTATCCAATCAAAATTCAGCTAGCTTATGTTGCCATGCTGTACCAAATCTGCCAGGGGCCTTTAGAATCAACAATGCGGGTGTCTGTGCACTCTAAGTGTGTCACGATCGGTTCGTATGGTGCTGCGCGGGATGCAAACGGACGACTCCGGACAGGACTTGCAGGTAGGAACATGATTTAATCTTAAAAAACACTTAACGAGGTACAAAACATAAAACAAACCGACGGAACAAGGTGCCGATCGCACTTGAAGCTAAGGCTACTGTTTAGCACAGACTAAAGACAAGCAAAACATACGTAATAGTAGCGTGACGCAAACAAAGAAGCCAGCCCGACTGACTGGCATGGGCAGGCTTAAATAATGTCTCTTAATGAGCAACAGGTGAGCGTCCCGAACACAAGAGGCAGGTGCAAATAATACGTAGCTATGGTAACCAACTCAGAAGTGCACAAACAGGAACTTAAGGAGTCCAAAATGAACAGAAAACACAAAACATGATCCGGACCACAGATCACGACAAAGTGAACGGGACATACAGTTGCAATAGTCAATCAGATCATGTGTTGATGTCAGTAAGGCCTTCTAGATGGCCTAAGGCAGATATATTGTGATGTTACGAGCCAGGGAACATAAGAACTCCATTACTCAGCATGTCACAGTAGTGAAGAGCATGTGCAGTAGCCTTGTTTAGGTTTAATGTAGACATGCCGGCAGCGGGATGTTTTTGATCAGCACGGTGTGGAGTAAACTTTAAGAACTCAGCCAACACGCCTCGTCTGCATCTTTTATGATTAGACAAGACAACATATATATTTACAAGGCCATTTTCAAGCTGGAGATTTAAAGAGAAACTACATCTTGTGAGAACATGTCGGCCAAGCCCGGAAGCTCGAATGGGTGCTACAAATTGTGAGTTCAAATATTTTATTTCTTTATTTTTTCACCTTTAAAATGTTTTTTTTTGCAATTTACATGTTTCCAAATACAATATGTTTTAATTGCTGATGCGGGTTTATTGATTTTTAAATGTGCCAGAAAATAACTTGTTTTGTACAATGCCCAATAGGGTGTAAATGTGTTTCTGTGTAGTATTTCTCCAGCAATGGTCATGTGGTGACAGAAATGATGGTATTTTGAGAGGTAATCATTGATGTCGGACATCACTAAAGGCCTAGGTGGGAAACGCACGGCCCGCCACTGCAATTCTGTAACTATTCCATGCCAACACACACAAACGGACCCCCCTCTGACCCCGAGCACTTTACAAACACTGACGCTCGCAGACTGCCTGTCCTTTCAGTGATTCGTCTTCTGTGTAACTTTCACCTTTCTTAGAAGGAACACTAACAACACACTTTGCAGTCCAGTGAAGCAGATAATGTGAGAGACAGCTGCTTTAAAATACTTGACAATCCAGGAATGTGGAGTCCATGGAAATTGAATTAAAAAAAAAAAAAAAAAAAGACGGTTGAGTCAAGGATGAGGAGGGCTCTGGGTGATGGAAGGTGTTTGTCGATAACGCAGGGGCCGCCGAGATACACACTCTCCGAAACAATTGCAATCCTCTGCCAACCTGGAGTGTAATAATTACTGTGGCTGCATGTGTTTCCATCTGCGTGTTTCACTGTCTCGCTTTCTCCCTAAAATCACATTAATGGATGAAAGTAGCTTCTGCTGCTGCTGACTCATTGCTTTGAAGTGGAAATATAACTCATTGCCTCCATATGTGGAGTGGAGACACACACACACACACACACACACACACACACACACACACACACACACACACACACACACACACGCACACACTGCGTAGGTGTGCTGTAACAGTGTTTCTCTCGCTCCCTCTCTCTCTCTCACACACACACATGCCCTTAAACCATAGGACTAAGTGCGGGAAAAGCCGGAATAACACTAATGTGACATTAACAGACATATTAGCCTGCTTAATGTTAGCCCGCTAGCCAGCCATTACCCTGCAGCTTACACAAAATGCCACACGAACAAAGAGACCGTTAAAGTAGCAAAAGTGCTTCATTAGCAAGACACAACAATCCTCGCATTCAACTGGCGTTTTAAGCCACAAGGATGACAGAGATTGGCACACGCACAGTGGACGTGACGTATCTTTGGGCCCCAAAACGCTGACTCCCCATCACGTCCTACAGTAGCAGCTGACCCGCATACTCTCATCGCTTGGTGAGTAACTACCAAATTACTTTTATCAGTGTTATTTTAGCGAGGCAGCCCGAGGACACGTTACAGAGCGGGACAGCTACACAGTGATAAGGCTATCTTTTCAAGTTGCTGACCTCGTTGACAGGGAGTTAATTTGCATGCTAATGACACAATATTGAAGCTTAAACAGCATGCTATTGCTGCACCAATGGTTAGTATCATGCTATTACATTTAGGTGAGAATACACACATGGGTGTCATACCACCTCTGACACGCTTTCAGGTAGCTGAGCCCGCCTTGTGTATGTACCTACCTCTTTGGAAAAAGTAGGCTTCGCTATTCATCTTAAAATGTAAGTCGAAAGCTTTTTCGTCTATCCCTCAGTCAGCTACAGCCGTGGGCTCTGTAAGTTTGATCATAGTGTTGTTCTTCAGCGACTCGGCTAACGAATGCTGCAGTTAAAATGTGAGGGTAATGTTAGCACATTAGCAAACTTTGTTACGAACGACCTTCTGTACTACTTCTATAAGTTACATTAGTACATCAACTTATGACTATCATGAATCAATTTAAGTGGACCCCGACTTAAACAAGTTTAAAAACGTATTCGGGTGCTACCATTTAGTGGTCAATTGTACGGAATATGTACTTCACTGTGCAACCTACTAATAAAAGTCTCAATCAATCAATCAAAAAACATCAATTGGCTCTGTCAAAAAAAGCTCTTAACTCAAAACATCCGTCTATCCATTTTCTACCGCTTGTCCCTTTCAGGGTCGCGGAGGGTGCTGGAGCCTATCTCAGCTGCATTCGGGCGGAAGGCGGGGTACACCCTGGACAAGTCGCCACCTCATCACAGGGCCAACACAGATAGACAGACAACATTCACACTCACATTCACACACTAGGCCCAATTTAGGGTTGCCAATCAACCTATCCCCAGGTGCATGTCTTTGGAGGTGGGAGGAAGCCGGAGTACCCGGAAGGAACCCACGCAGTCACGGGAAGAACATGCAAACTCCACACCGAAAGATCCCGAGCCCGGGATTGAACTCAGGACCTTCGTATTGTGAGGCACATGCACTACCCTGTTCTACCGTGCTGCCCTTCAACTCAAAACACTTGTATTTCAAATTACAAAAATGAACTCTTCTCGCAACAACAACCAGTTTTAACATGTAACCTGCTTTTAACACATTTGTATATAATAAATATTGATTAAAATGAAAACAATATAATGTATTAACAATGACAGTAGTTTTATGAAGTAATTTAATGATAATGTACAGTATTTGGGGACGGTGTGGCGCGGTTGGGAAAGTGAGAATCCGCGTCTACCAACCTAGTCACGTCCGTTGTGTCCTTGAGCAAGACACTTCACCCTTGCTCCTGATGGGTCGTGGTTTTAGCACCTTACACTTGCAGCTCCCGCCGTCAGTGTGTGAATGTGTGTGTGAATGGGTGAATGTGGAATTAGTGTCAAAGCGCTTTGAGTACCTTGAAGGTAGAAACGCGCTATACAAGTAATACCCATTTACCATTTATTTATTTACATTGTAGAGTGGACTTCTATGGAATATCCTTCCAGCTGCTTCTCCATCAAACATACCATCAGCAGCTTATCCATATGTTTTATGGATAAATGCCCACCGTTTACGATAGATATTATTTCACCATTCTTGGCTAGCGTTAGGCTGATTCTGCTTCAGTATGTTGCAGACGAGCAGTGATACTCTCCAATTGTTTCTCCAAATTGGCATGTTTTGATGATTTCTTTCTTTAAATAGATCAATGCCATCTCACTTTCTTCCTATCCAGCTAATGACGGGAATGCTTGTAACTCAAACTTCTGCTTGCAACTTAGAATATGACAATGAGCCGAGAGACGGCTCTTATCTCAAAACACTATTAAGTCGGAGGACTCTTAAGTTGAGGTACCAATGTACATTGTTGTACGTGACTCACAGAGTATTTGCAAAAAGTGGGCAAAGTACACAGCAGAACTTCTTGGAGCCACACACGCTGGTAAAGACATGCGTAGAAAAACACAATACTTTAGCATTTGAGCTACAGACAACTGTGTGTTCCTAGTACGGATGGGCATTGAAACCCAGTTCCATATTGGCACAGGTGCAAACGTAAACATTGCTATTGGTGCCTTATTTCAGTACTAAATGACTGCTGACTCGGCCACCTACAATAAGTACTTAGCTGTGATATTTTACAAGTAACATCTTATCTCCTTACAGAAACACAGAGTCTCACGCTCTTATTAAACTTAACTTAGCTCGCCGACAGCAGCCCTCATGACACCGATAGCACTGCAGCACTAGGCTTTCATGTAGCCACACCAACAACACAGCACTTACCTCATTACACACCATTGTTACCAAGGTTGCATTCATGAACCCTCGTAATTATGACCATCAGCATTGCAACCCAAGCAAGTTGTTTGTTGCAGGTTCTCTATGTTTGTGTACTATATGACAATATGTTGTAGATTGTATTCATTATTTTTGAATGTACATATTATAGTTATAGTTATATTGTAATTTCAATTACTAGTCTGTTCAACTTGAATGTCATAAAGATAAATACATTGTTTTTTTGTTTACAAAATTTGGTACGAGTATTGTATTATCGTACTAAATGATGTAAACAATACCCATCATTATCTCCCAGTAGGGCTTACAGTACTACAAACACCTTTAAACGGTCTAAATTCTAGCATCAAGGCTAGATTTTAGCCAAAACATTTTGAAATTGCTGTTGTGTTTATAAGTTCTGTTTGAAAATGTGTTTTAACGGTTGAAGCCCATTGATACTTTTATATAGAAACCTAACTTACAGATAGTGTTTTTGTACTTTAAAGGCCTACTGAAACCCACTACTACCGACCACGCAGTCTGATAGTTTATATATCAATGATGAAATCTTAAAATTATAACACATGCCAATACGGCCGGGTTAACTTATAAAGTGACATTTTAAATTTGCCGCTAAACTTCCGGTTCGAAACGCCTCTGAGGATGACGTATGCGTGTGACGTAGCCCGACGAACACGGGTATGCCTTCCACATTGAAGCCGATACGAAAAAGCTCTGTTTTCATTTCATAATTCCACAGTATTCTGGACATCTGTGTTCGTGAATCTGTTTCAATCATGTTCATTGCATTATGGAGAAGGAAGCCGAGCAAGCAAAGAAGAAAGTTGTCGGTGCGAAATGGACGTATTTTTCGAACGTAGTCAGCCACAACAGTACACAGCCGGCGCTTCTTTGTTTACATTCCCGAAAGATGCAGTCAAGATGGAAGAACTCGGATAACAGAGACTCTAACCAGGAGGACTTTTGATTTGGATACACAGACGCCTGTAGAGAACTGGGACAACACAGACTCTTACCAGGATTACTTTGATTTGGATGACAAAGACGCAGACGTGCTACTGTGAGTATGCAGCTTTGGCTTTTTTTTGCGTATGTACGTAACTTTTTTTAAATATATAAGCTTTATGAACCTTGGGTTAGGTGAACGGTCTTTTGGGCTGAGTGATTGTGTGTGTTGATCATGTGTTTGAATTGTATTGGCGTGTTCTATGGAGCTAGGAGCTAGCAGAGGAGCTAGGAGCTAGCATAACACGTACCGTACCGTACGTGCGCGTCACGTACGTAACTTTTTTAAAATATATAAGCTTTATGAACCTTGGGTTAGGTGAACGGTCTTTTGGGCTGAGTGATTGTGTGTGTTGATCGGGTGTTTGAATTGTATTGGCGTGTTCTATGGAGCTAGGAGCTAGCAGAGGAGCTAGGAGCTAGCATAACAAACACGCAGGTGTTATTATGCAGGATTAATTTGTGGCATATTAAATATAAGCCTGGTTGTGTTGTGGCTAATAGAGTATATATATGTCTTGTGTTTATTTACTGTTGTAGTCATTCCCAGCTGAATATCAGGTACCGTGAGTATGCAGCCTTGGCTGCTAAACATTCGATAACTTGACCGTATGTGCGCGTCACGTACGTAACTTTTAAAAAATATATAAGCTTTATGAACCTTGGGTTAGGTAAACGGTCTTTTGGGCTGAGTGATTGTGTGTGTTGATCAGGTGTTTGAATTGTATTGGCGTGTTCTATGGAGCTAGGAGCTAGCAGAGGAGCTAGGAGCTAGCATAACAAACACGCAGGTGTTTTTATGCAGGATTAATTTGTGGCATATTAAATATAAGCCTGGTTGTGTTGTGGCTAATAGAGTATATATATGTCTTGTGTTTATTTACTGTTGTAGTCATTCCCAGCTGAATATCAGGTCACCCCCGGCTCTCACAGCATCTTCCCTATCTGAATAGCTTCAACTCCCCACTAGTCCTTCACTTGCACTTTACTCATCCACAAATCTTTCATCCTCGCTCAAATTAATGGGGAAATTGTCGCTTTCTCGGTCCGAATCTCTCTCACTTCATGCGGCCATCATTGTAAACAATAGGGAACTTTGCGTATATGTTCAACTGACTACGTCACGCTACTTCCGGTAGGTGCAAGCCTTTTTTTTATCAGATACCAAAAGTTGCAATCTTTATCGTCGTTGTTCTATACTAAATCCTTTCAGCAAAAATATGGCAATATCGCGAAATGATCAAGTATGACACATAGAATAGATCTGCTATCCCCGTTTAAATAAAAAAAATTCATTTCAGTAGGCCTTTAAACATGCGGAATAAACAAACAAAACATAATACGCTTTCCTCTCATTATAGCGTAATTATGTGGAATGGAACAGCAAGAAGCAAAGCTACCAATTG
Organism: Entelurus aequoreus; assembly: GCF_033978785.1. Lineage (NCBI taxonomy): Eukaryota > Metazoa > Chordata > Actinopteri > Syngnathiformes > Syngnathidae > Entelurus > Entelurus aequoreus. Next base: position 37,328,986 of record NC_084732.1, on the reverse strand, counting down.
TTTAAAAACACACAATGATTTATGGATTTTTTTTTTTAGATAAGCATTCCTGACAGTACATAAATGAAAAAGCAGGTGCTAATTTGTTGTCCTTAATACCCACAAGAAATTCCACATGTGGATGCAACTTACCGTTTAGCTAATAGGATGGGAAAATGCAGCCTTAGCCTTTACTCTCTGAGTGCCCTTCTAAGTGTTAGGCATTAGTTATTTGTTTTTCTCTCCACATGCTAATTCATCACTTTAAAGCACAGGCATCACGTAGAGGTAAAATGTGCTACTTGTTCAAATCTAGCTTATCGAAAGTAGTGATGTAACATTTGCATTCAGTGGACTTGACTATAATTGTCACGTACAAAACATATTTGTGATTAAATTAGTGACGCACAGTAGAGAAGGGATTCATACGGCCCCGTTCCTGGGTCAATCTCGTATAAGAGGAAGAGGGGAGTTAATCATTTTGCAATGCATTCATCCATTTTCTACTGTTTGTCCCTTTTGGGGTTGTAGGGGGTGCTAGACCCTATCCCAGCTGCACTCAGGCAGAAGTACAAGGACAAGTCGCCAACTCATCGCAGGGCTAACGCAGATAGACTGACAACATTCACCCAGGACCTTCTTGTTGTGAGGCACACGCACTAACCCCTGTGCACAATGTTGCAATGCAGTCTGCTGAAAATGATGGAAAGCACCACTCTACATAGCAACTGACGCTGTGGTCAAAGTTGGAATTGCCAAAAAACCAATTGTAGGATATTCTACATCCTACTGCCATCTGGCGGCTTAAGTAAATAGTGCACCCTCCCCACCCAGCCCCAATTTGTCACGTTTCACGTGTGGGGTAAACCGCAACGAATGAATTCCCTTCCTGTTGTACATATAACTTCATGTTACCTTCACAGGTCCAAACAAAATACACACATATTGCCGCCATCAAAACTGCACTGGAAATGATGGCACCTGCATTATTAAAATCGGTCAAATATACCATAGCTGTTGATGTTCTGGGGCAATTTGTCAAATTGAATTTGGATATTAGTTTTCATGGGTATCTTGTTGCCACACCAAGCAATCTTTCATTATGAACGGCAACCGAGAGGTTCATTTCATGCTTATTTTTAGAGCTGGCTGAGTAATCCTGTGTTATGAAATAACCCTCAGCTCCCACCACAGCGAGGCGTCTGCACCAAAAGCTTCAGAGAAACAGCGACAAACTGTTGTGTCAAAAAAAATGCTGGCCTTAACAGAGATAATTGCAACAACTTTGCAGGGATTTTATGTGTGCTTGCATTTCATAGCTCACCAGACCCACATGGTGGGGCTTTGGGCCCATTATGTTTGCCAGACAGTGCTTAGGGGAACTGCACTTTTTTTGGAATTTTGCATATCGTTCACAATCATTATTAAAGACATGACGACGGATGCATTTTCTTTAATGCATTCTAACATGTAGATAAACGTAAATAAAAGTCCACTTACAGTGGAGCCAATGGGAAGTCCTCTATTCCGCCCCTAAAACCCGATAAAAAAACATCCAAAAAGTGCCAACAATACTCCGTTTTCATTTCCCGACTTGAATATTAACTAAGTATTAGTGATATTGTTATTACTATTCATAGCGTTGCTGTAATCACTAGCGTGTGTGCCTATGTTTACATCAGTGAGTGGTAAGCTGCTCCCTCGCTTCTTTTGCTCGTGAAAGTTTATTGTAGATCATAAATCATGCCTCTCACCTGGACAGTGGAAGGAGGAGGAGGTAATCTGACAAGTTGGTACAAATTAGACCCAAAAATGGCAAGAACAACAACAAATGACGCTTGGTTCTACCCCTCTTTTCTTCCCGAGAATTATGAGTAATTTTTCATTTAAAATGGGAATATAGCAAGATTCTATCAGTCGGCATCCTAATGACAGCAGACCTTGTACATTAAGTGATGTTTTATTATGTTTGTTGGCTCTCATAAAGTCTGCAGTGAGTTTTAATCAGTGATGCAGTGTGGGAAAAAATCGAACGTTGTCATGCGTTTTTTAGTTTAATGCGCTGCGTATGATTAAAATTAACAAAATAGGTAAATATAAAATGTTATTATAAATGTGCCCATTACTAAATTACATATATACTTATATCAGAATCAGAATCAGAATAGTTTTATTGCCATTGTTTGAGAACGGGTTCACAAACTAGGAATTTTTCTTGGTGCAAACGTGCGACATAAAACACATATAACACATATTTGGTAATAAAAAGAGCTGTAACTGAGCTATCAGATAGACTTAGAAGGGATTCAAGGAATTCAAGGAGCTGCTGTTAGGAGTTATTGTTCATTTGCCTGATGGCCGAGGGGAAAACACTGTTCAGGTGGCGGGAGGTGTGGGTCTGGATGGAGCGTAGTCTCCTGCCTGAGGGGAGAGGGGAGAATAGTGTGTGTCCAGGGTGAGAAGAGTCAGCTGTGATCCGACCCACACGCCTCCTGGTCCTGGAGGAGAACAAGTCCTGGAGGGATGGGAGCTTGCAGCCAATCACCTTCTCAGCAGCACGTACGATGCGCTGCAGTCTATTCTTATCCTGGACTGTGGCGCCGGGGAACCACACTGTGATGGAGGAGGTCAGGATGGACTCTATGATGGCTGAGTAAAACTGCACCAGCATCTCGGTCGGCACCTTAAGTTTCCTCAGCTGCCGCAGGAAGTACATCCTCTGCTGCGCCTTCTTGATGAGGGAGCTGATGGTCAGCTCCCACTTGAGGTCCTGGGTGATGGTGGTGCCCAAGAAACGGAAGGAGTCCACAATGGAGACGGGGGTGGGAGAGTCAATCAGGGTGAGGGTGAGGGGGGCATGGTGGGGCTGTGACTTTCCTGAAGTCCATGATCATCTCCACTGTTTTCTGGGCGTTCAGCTCCAGGTTGTTGAGGTTGCACCAGGACGTCAGCCGGTCCACCTCTCTCCTGTAGGCGGACTCATCGCCATTCGAGATGAGCCCGATGAGGGTGGTGTCATCCGCAACTTGAGCAGTTTTACGGATTGGTGACTGGAGGTGCAGCAGTTTGTATACAGGGAGAAGAGCCAGTGGGAGAGTACACAGCCCTGAGGAGTACCAGTGTTTGTGGTCCGACTGTCCGAGACAATCTTCCCCAGCCGTACGTGCTTCCTTCGGTCTGTCAGGAAGTCATTAATCCAACTGCAGAGGGAGTCGGGCACGCTGAGCTGGTAGAGCTTGTCCCGTAGCAGTCCAGGGAGGATGGTGTTGAAGGCAGAGCTGAAGTCCACAAACAGGATCCTAGCGTAGGTTCCTGGGGAGTCCAGATGCTCCAGGATGAAGTGGAGGGCCAGGTTCACTGCATCATCCACAGACCTGTTGGCTCTGTAGGCGAACTGCAGTGGGTCCAGGAGGGGGGCGGTGATGTCCTTGAGGTGGGGCAGGACCAAGCGCTCAAAGGACTTCATGACCACAGACGTCAGCGCGACCGGCCTGTAGTCATTTAGTCCTGTGATCCGTGCTTTCTTGGGGACAGGGACAATGGTAGAGGTCTTAAAGCAGGACGGCACGCGGCATAGCTCCAGAAAGGTGTTAAAAATGTCAGTGAAGACAGGAGCCAGCTGGTCCGCACAGTGTCTGAGAGTGGAGGGGGAGACACCATCCGGCCCGGGGGCCTTCCGCGTATTCAGCTTCAAGAACTGCCGGCGTACATCTTCTTCTTTAATGGAGAGGGTCTTTACAGTCTCATGATGTTTTTGGAGTCCTGTGATGTCATTGGAGTCCTTTAACTCCTTTAATGATGTGCTGGCATTGGTGGGGAGGTTGATGGTGGGGGGAGCATGGCTTTGATGAGCTGAAGGCCGTTCATGACGACAGTAATGTGTGTTGAGGCCCTGAGCGAGAGTCCGGTCATTCCGGGCCTGGGAGGTTTTGGGCTTATAGTTCGTAAGGGCCCTTAGACCTCTCCAAACTGCCGCAGAATCATTGGAGCGGAACTGTTCCTGTAGACGGTTAGAGTACACAGATTTAGCTTTCTCCACTTCCCTGGTGAAGTGGTACTTCGCTTCTCTGTATGTACTTCGGTCCCCGCTTCTCCACGCAGCCTCCTTCTTTTTGCGCAGCTGTCGGAGCTTGGGTGTGAACCAGGGCTTGTTGTTGTTATAACAAACCCTGGTGCGCGTTGGAATGATGCGCGCCTCATTGAACTGTATGTATGAGGTCACAGTGTCCGTATACTCGTCCAGATTGTTCGTGGCCGCTCCAATTGCCTCCCAGTCTGTCGTTTCCCAACAAGCACGCAACTCGTCCACAGACTCGGCGGTGAAACACTTAATGTTCCTCATAACAGGTTTAGCCAGTTTCAGTCTCTGTCTGTATGAAGGGATTAAGTGTACCATCACGTGATCTGATAGTCCAAGAGCAGCGCGCGGGACTGCATGAAAAGCCTTGCTCAATGTAGTGTAGCAGTGATCCAGCGTGTTCTCCTCTCTGGTCGGGCATTTAATAAACTGTCTATACTTTGGTAATTCCTGGCTCAAATTTCCCTTGTTAAAGTCACCAAGCACGATAACAAGAGATTCAGGAAAAGACCGTTCCACATGTAAGATCTGTCCTGCGAGCGCGCGCTGAGCGTCACGCACGTCCGCGCCGGGCGGGATGTAAACAGCCACGAGAATGAATGAAACAATCTCACGCGGTGAGTAAAAGGGCTTACAGTGGATGAATAAATATTCCAGAGAAGAAGAACAGTGTCTAAAAATGACAGTCACGTCTGTGCACCAGCTATTGTTGATAAAGAAGCATAGTCCCCCGCCTCTTTTTTTGCCAGAGAGCGCCGCGTCTCGGTCCGCGCGGAGGAGATGAAAGCCCTCCAGTTGAAGCACGCTGTCCGGGACACTTGCGCTCAGCCAAGTCTCCGTGAAACACAACACACATGATGAGGAGAAGTCCTTGTTCCTTCTCATCAGCAACGCTAGCTCGTCCATCTTGTTGGCAAGTGAGCGGACG